>NC_084532.1:21120798-21205798 GCF_024500275.1 Phycodurus eques | reverse complement strand
TATCCCAGCTGTCATCGGGCAGGAGGCGGGGTACACCCTGAACTGGTTGCCAGCCAATCGCAGGGCACATAGAAACAAACAACCATTCGCGCTCACAGTCATGCTTACAGGCAATTTAGAGTCTCCAATTAATGCATGTTTTTGGGATGTGGGAGGAAACCGGAGTGCCCGGAGAAAACCCACGCAGGCACGGGGAGAACATGCAAACTCCACATGGTTGGGACCATTGAGTGTATGTATCATAAGATATTGAATCCTACAAAAGATTACCATTGGTGTCCTCTTGTATCTCTTAAGTTATTGCATGAAATGACTACTCCTCACCAATCCAATGTGCTGCCAATACAGTAAAAAGACACACATTTCTCATCCATTTCAGATACTTACACCCTCTCACTTGTATCATCATGTCAATGTCTTCTTCCGCCAAACGAGCGTAATTTATTTTGCCTCGACGACTTTTCGTATCGACGCTCCGATACGATCAAACGACCACCTCCCACGCATACCTTGGGGGGGGGTCCCGCCGCGTGCCATCATCTCCTTTTCAATGACCGTTTTGATTCGTAGTTCGTGGGGAAAATTGATGGGCGACAGAAAGGAAAGCGACTCTTATCAGGATCAGTCTGGAATAAGACACATCACGCTATCTGTGCTGGCACACACAATAGGGATTAATTGATCCCCTAATACCATAGATCAATCAATGGCTTCCTAGCATTCTTCTTCTGCAGCCAATGGCGCGGAGTCTCTGACGGGCAGTGGCACAGAGGTGAAGCCGAGAGGAGGTAGGCAGAGGGTGGAGTCCATCAGAAGGTCTTCGGTGGCCGGAGTGAAGGCTATGGCCTTCCTCACGGAAGCGCAAACATGCACTGAGGTGGTATTAATAGCACGGCTTTGTTGGTGTTGTGCAGGCACTCTTAATGGCATTGAGGCTCTTAGAGAACAATACTGAACATTACAATACAACACTGCACTAAGATCATGATGCTATTAAAAAAATTGGACGAGGCTTGAAACATTAACTCTGGCTTGAAACTACAACCCAAGTTTAAGACCCTAATATGAAGTCCTTATCCTGTCCAAAAACTCAAATTTGAAGCCCTAACCCTGATTTAAAACCCTAACTCAGGCTCCAAACCATCATTTGAAACTGTCACAGTTGGTTTTCGTGGTGGTGAGGTAAAAGGTGGACCCAAGTACAGGAGTACAGGTAGGAGTTCAGATGGACTGAAAACCTAACCCTGTCTTGAAATCCTGCTTTGAAAATTGCCTTAATTTGAAACTCTTATAGTATCTTAAAACCATAATTTGAACCCTTATTTGAATCCCTGAACCATCAGGCCCAACCATTATATTATTATTTGTAAGAGCATAATTTTAGATACTCTAGTATTGAATCTTATTAGATTGTGCAGGTGTACCTAATTTTGTGGTCACCAAGTATCTAGCCATTTTCTCTCCACTCATACACCCCACGTTATTTGCAGCCCGGTTGGATCCATCTCCATTAGACTCTCTCGTCTCCCATCCTTCTCACTCTCGCACGTTGACGGCGTCTCTCCTGCCCACCCAGTCGTTCCTGTACCAGCGTCGATTACCTTGGCTTGGACTAGCTTTCCCACCAACACTGTTTTTCCCTCACACAAGTCCATACAATAACAGGCTAAAAATATGCCTTCTCTTCTGGTTTCTTTTTTTTTTTTTTTCCCCTCCTTTTTTCTTCCTTGCAGTATTGATTTTGCCCAAAGCATTGTCTATGGCGAGACAGAGAACGAGAGCTGGGGAGACAAATGAAGTAGGAAACAACTAGAAAACAAATTACTTTCAACACATGGATGGGTGACAAATTAAAGGAGAAAACAGTATAAATGAGAGAGAGACTGAATATCGTAATTGGATTGAATATGAAGATCTGAATTAAACCTTTGAAACCATTCTTCTACACCAGTATTTTGCAACGTGCAGTACGTGTACTCGGGCTGTCACGATTGAATCTTTTTAAAATCGATTATCCTAGATATTTCGTCAAGTACTCAAGTAACCGCCCCCCCCCCCCCCCCCCCCAAAAAAAAAAAATTAAAATTTTAACTACTAAGTAGTGTGTAGTACTGAGTGTATGGTATCAACTCTATACAGAATTTGAATCAACAAAATCACCCTTTGCTAAACGGTTAGCATTTGCGATTAGCATTAGTGCGATTACCATTTTAGGTTAAAAAAACAAAACAAAGCGATAAGTACCATTCAGCTCACTCATACATCATGCTATATGTTCATTACACATCTAATAGTGTTTTAAAAATCACTTACAGATGCTCCTCTGTCGTTTTTGGTTTATCAGTGGCCCAACACTGTGCCCATCTACAATAAATGTCGATGTGAAACATTGGTTCTGGCGGTGCAAACATTGTTCCAAGTGGAACTTGTTTTCTTTTTTTCTCCCTTTTTTGGGAGGGGTCCAGGTGGAGCTACGAGACATTTTGCGTCAACCTATTTTTGAAGTCTATTTAGCCGAGTTATGCGATATCTGCTTTATTTTTTATTTTTCCCCCAGCCCTAACGTGTACCGCTAGTGGGGTCATCTAGTAGTCTACAAAGAATCACTGAATTAAATCTTCAAACTGTGCTTCATGTTACAGTGGCTTAAACCTTTTTTTAATCCATCCATCCATCCATCCATTTTCTGAGCCGCTTCTCCTCACTAGGGTCGCGGGCGTGCTGGAGCCTATACCAGCTATCATCGGGCAGGTGGCGGGGTACACTCTGAACTGGTTGCCAGCCAATCACAGGGCACATATAAACAAACAACCATTCACACTCACATTCACACCTACGGGCAATTTAGAGTCTCCAATTCATGCATGTTTTTGGAATGTGGGAGTGCCCGGAGAAAACCCACGCAGGCACGGGGAGAACATGCAAACTCCACACAGGCGGGGCTGGGGAATGAAACCCGCTCCTCAGAACTGTGAGTCTGACGCTCTAACCAGTCGGCCACCGTGCCGCTTTTTTTAATCCAGTATAGTAAATTTGTTAAGTATAGTCCAGCTGTATTCAAGTTTTTAATACAATACGTTTGGATTTAAGAACTATTAGTTTTTAAACTTTTATTGAGCTGGAATTTTTATTTAACTTGGATGTGTAATACATGTTAATTGAATATTTATGTATATTTCTTTATTTTCCCATATCTAGGCGCAGTGGTAATGTTTAAAAAGTTCATAATGTCGAAGTGGCTGACAATATTAAATATATTGTTTACGAATAAAACCTCAGCCTCGTTTTTCATTAACATTTAGGCCTGCTCTGCTACTCTATTTTAATGTTGTTCTTGATGGTGGTACTTGGAGAGCTCTATTTTATTTTTTAGGTGGTAATTTTAAACTGTTTGAGAGCAGTTCTAAATAATCCTGCAGGGTTAATTCACACCCATACCTTTGAGTGAGCCACTTTTTTTTTTTTACAGTATGTCCTCTAAATAGGAGGGGAAAACTGTACAAATGAAAGAAAAAATAAACAATGTAATTGGACTGATATGTCCAGATAGGAATTAAAACTGGAGTACAGTTTCTAAACTAATTTGGTATAAATTTGTTCAGCTGCAACATATTGTGAATTAAACATTCTAAATGATCCTGCAGTGTTTATTCACACCCTTACCTTTGAATGAGGCACTATTTTTCTTTTACAGTATATGTCACAGTGCACCATAACACTCTCACACAGTATGATTCAATAATAAGCCGGTGGAATGAGAGAAACCCTTTAACATTGCAAATATGCTCCAGATGCAGCTTTTCGGGGAAGATGGTTGGGCTCTTTTGGCACTGGTGTGTAATGGGAATGGAGAGAGCTGATCAATAGGTGTATTGATCGCTGCTGGCTCAAGTCTGGGGAATTGAGAGTGAGAATAGAGGGGGGTGGGGGGTCGAAGTCGACGGGTGTGTGGGGGTTGGCTTTAGGTTGAATTTTTAAAATGCTCTATTGCAGAGATGACAAATAGTCGGTTTGAAAGGAGGGAGACAAAGACGCTGGTCTTTGACACATAGCTGTTTTTATTCTTTTTTGAAAATCAAGAATAACTAAGAAGAAGAAAGTGCTTTTGCTTACAAGCCTTTGTGGCAATATTTTGCTTTAAGAAACATTTGGAAATGCAGAGAGTTATGTTTTTGGTTTTATCCTTGCAAGAAGAGGAGCGATTGCATACAACAAATGTACAGAATGCAGTATTACACTGTCTTTATTGGCCAAGTATGTTGGAGTTGCTCTAGTACTACAGCAAAAAAGATTATAACAAAATGTACCGTACATTTAGGACATAAAGACAAATGTCCACACTACTGAATTTCTTTTAGCAACAGAAAGTGTTTTATAGTGCTGTAATTCTGATCATTTAAGATGCCTTGGGATCACAAACTTTCAATTGTTTACAGTACTTCGAACTGAGAGTGCAAGAATAACCTTTTTACCAGAGTCGGCGGCCACATATGATCAGATCAAGTCTTTGTCACAAGATTTGGTGAAGCAGCATGTGACCCATTTACCAAGGTTTCAGGTAATAGCAAACAATTGTATGTTTTTGGTCATGTGTGTTTCACAGTGTTTAGTGTAAGTGTCATGTTAAATGTCAGTCAGAAGACCTTGTACACTGCATTCTGTACCAACTATTCTTTTGGCAAGACTAAAACAAGCATGACAAATTTATGCTTACTTGGAATATAGCGTACCTACAGTATTTATGATCCTTCGGGAGGTCAGTGTTTCGTGCAAGTAGGATGGCAGAAACGTATATTCATTCCAAGTTTGCTCTGTACAACTTCCCCTCTTACTTGTAAGACTGAAACATTGCAAAATTAGCTAGAGCTTGTGAAGACGAACATACTGTAAAATTGTTTAGTTACTTGGAACATAGCATACAATGTGTGTGCTGAGCCCCCTCCTGTTCACACTACTGATGTCTGACTGCCCAGCAAAATTCCCCATCTGTCATATAGTGAAGTTTGCACATCACGAACAATGATGAGTCCAAGTACATAGAGGAGGTAGAACATCTGGGGGACTGGTGCAAAGATAATCTTTGCATCAATGTGAAGAAGACCAAGGAGATGGTGGTGACTTCAGGAGGTACAGATGACAGCCCCTCCCGCACATTGGAAGAGCGGCAGTGGAAGCAGTCTCCAGCTATAAGTACCTTGGAGTCCATCTTTCTGAGGACTTCACTTGGTGCTGAAACACTTCCTGTCTGGTCAAGAAGGCACACCAGCGCACCTACTTCCTCCGGAAGCTGTGACGTGCCGGAGTGGGGAACTGCATCTTGAGGAGCTTCTACAAATGTGTGGTGGTGCGCGTCCTCAGAACCAGCATCACGCTGTGGCATAGCAGCTGCTCAGCTGCAGAGAGGAAGGCACTACAAAGGATGGTAAAGGGTGCTCTGACGATTGTGAGGGTCAGCCTATCCACCACCACAGACATCTTCACCAGAAGGTGCAAAAAGAGGGCTCTGCATCATCAAAGACTCAACCCATCCCGCACATCCCATCTCCTATCCTCTCCCCCCAGGTAGGAGGTTACAAAGCATCTGGTGCAGGACCACTAGGCTGAGGAACAGATTCTTTCTGGAAGCTGTTCGACTCAAACGGTGCTTTGTTGCTCCAACGTCAGCCCCCCACTCTATGCCTATTCATCCCTGCACAATGAACACGGTGAGGCCATGGAGAAAGACTTCCGGACGGCTTTGAGGAAATTCTGGTCCACCATCCGGCGTCGCAGGAGGGGGAAGCAGTGCACCATCAACACTGTGTATAGTGGGGATGGGGCGCTGCTGACCTCGACTCGGGACGTTGTGAGCCGGTGGGGAGAATACTTCGAACACCTCCTCAATTCCACCGACACCGAGTCTGGGTTCTCTGAGGCGGGCTCTCCTATCTCTGGAGTTGAGGTCACCAAGGTGGTTAAAAAGCTCCTCGGTGGCGAGGCCGAGGATGAGATTCGCCCGGAGTTCCTCAAGGCTCTGGATGTTGTGGGGTTGTCCTGGTTGACACGCCTCTGCAACATCGTGTGGACATCTGGGACAGTGCCTCTGGATTGGCAGACTGGGGTGGTGGTCCCCATTTTTAAGAACGGGGACCGGAGTGTGTGTTCCAACTACAGGGGGATCACACTCCTCAGCCTCCCTGGTAAGGTCTATTCAGGGGTGCTGGAGAGGAGGGTCCGTTGGGAAGTTGAATCTCAGATTTAGGAGGAGCAGTGTGGTTTTCGTCCTGGCCGTGGATTAGTGGACCAGCTGTACACCCTTGGCAGAGTCCTCGAGGGTGCATGGGATTTCGCCCAACCAGTCTACATGTGTTTTGTGGACTTCGAGAAGGTGTTCGACCGTGTCCCTCGGGGGGGTCCTGTGGGGGGTGCTTTGGGAGTATGGGGTACTGAACCCCCTGATACGGGCTGTTCGGTCCCTGTACGACCGGAGTCAGAGTTTGGTCCGCACATCCGGCAGTAAGTCGGACTCGTTTCCAGTGAGGGTTGTACTCCGACAAGGCTGCCCTTTGTCACCGATTCTGTTCCTAATTTTTATGGACATCATTTCTATGCGCAGAGGGGTTCCGGTTTGGTGGCCTCAGTATTGCATCTCTGCTTTTTGCAGATGATGTGGTTCTGTTGGCTTCATCAAGCCGTGACCTCCAACTCTCACTGGAGCAGTTTGCAGCTGAGTGTGAAGCGGCTGGGATGAGAATCAGCACCTCCAAATCTGAGACCATGGTCCTCAGTCGGAAAAGGGTGGCGTGCTCTCTCCGGGTCAGGGATGAGATCCTGCCCCAAGTGGAGGAGTTCAAGTATCTTGGGGTCTTGTTCATTGTTCATCTTGTTCACTGTAAATTGACTGTTTGTTGTACTAGAGCGGCTCCAACTACCGGAGACAAATTCCTTGTGTGTTTTGGACATACTTGGCAAATAAAGATGATTCTGATTCTGATTCTGATTCTGAAGAGAGGGAAGAATGGAACAGGAATTCGACAGGTGGATCAGTGTAGCGTCTGCAGTGATGCGGACTTTGTATCAATCCGTTGTGGTAAAGAAGGAGCTAAGCCGAAAGGCGAAGCTCTCGATTTACCGGTCAATCTACGTTCCTACCCTCACCTATGGTCACGAGCTGTGGGTCGTGACCGAAAGAACAAGATCCCGGATACAAGCGGCCGAAATGAGTTTCCTCCGCAGGGTGTCCGGGCTCTCCCTTAGAGATAGGGGGAGAAGCTCGGTCATCCGGTAGGATCTCAGAGTAGAGTCGCTGCTCCTCCACATCGAGAGGAGCCAGATGAGGTGGCCGGGGCATCTGATTCGGATGCCTCCCGGACGCCTCCCTGGTGAGGTGTTCCCATCGGGAGGAGACCCCCGGGGACGACCCAGGACACGCTGGAGAGACTACATCCTTCGGCTGGCCTGGGAACACTTTGCGATCCCCCCGGAAGAGATGAATGAAGTGGCCTCGGATAAGCGTTAGAAAATGGATGGATGGATGGATGGATGGATGGATCTCTGGACTTATTGGGCTAATGCTCTCTTGAATCTGTCACAACAAGAATAACTATTTTATCAGAGCAGGCAAATCTGATAAGATAATGTCTTAGTATGTAGATTGGTGAAGCAGCATGTGGTTGGCTCATGATGTAAAGTTATTGTCATACACTCTGCTCCAAGCAACTGAGAACAATTGTGTGTTTTTGATCATCATTTGGATTAAGAGCTTCACTGCCCAACAAAGCAGAGAAGGTCACGTAACAGTACAATTCTATTTGCGCTTGAATCATTTTCCATCTTTTTTTTTTCAAACCAAAGTGCCATCTGCCTGATCTGGTGGGGCACTGCCCCCCTTGCCCCTGCACCACTAGAAACAGAGATTGACAAAGATTATTTTCTTTTTCAGATTTGAGCCAAAAATTAATTGTGCCATTTCTTGTTTGGACCACTGGCAGTGTAACGTTTCACATAGCGGGATAAATTTTATTTCTCAGAGAGGTTATTATGCTTCCAGCAAGGAGACATTGGCCTATTCTTCAACTGACATTACATTTGCCCTCATCAAATCCAAGATCAATTCTCATTTACAAAAAGTATGTATTATGCATTTAATAACTTCACATAAATTTTTTGCCAATATAATTTTCTTCTTCCTCCCAGCCAATCCTCTGCAGTGTTTATCTTCAAAGTCACCCACATAAACCTCAGACATAAACCCGAGCTATGAGCCCAGTCAAATCAACATCTGCACCGGGCATAAATGAGATATAATAAAGTTGAAACATAAAGCTTGAGCTCGTGCTTGTGAGAGAGCCCTGTTGCCCTCGACGGCGCACCGCCTGCTTACTAATACTAAAAAGCTTGCTTTTAATATCAAACTTTTTTGAGAGTAGACAGAAATTAAATCAAGATAGAAGACATTTCAGACTCAACTCTCAACTCAGTTTTATTAATTGAGCACATTAAAAACAACCACAGTTTAAAAAACAAAGTTCTGTACATAAAAATTTAACAAGGCAATTGAACACAACATGATTTAAAAACAGAAAAAAACTGTAACAAAGTTAAAAACTAAAACAAATAAGACACTTAAATAAGGACTTAAGTCTGATGCTGTGTTGGAATAAAAATGGGTTTTAATGCAGTTTATTGAAGGGGTTTGTCTAATGTGCACCGGGAGGTCATTCCACTAGTCACTACTAGTCACTCGACTAGTGAGAGAAAAAGTACAATGACCACTGAACTACCGTACCGCTTAGACTGCAGTACCTGCAAAAGCAGCTGGTCAACTGACCTGAGGCACCAGGTAGGAGCATAGAGATGGTGCAGTTCAGTGAGGTGAGGTGGAGCCAGACCATTTTGAGATTTGAAAACAACATCTTAAAATGAACTCTAAGGTGCACAGGCAACCCTGTGGAGGGAGGCCAGAAAAGGAGTTATGTGCTCCCTCTTCTGTGTTCCAGTTAGGATGCGACTGGCTGATTCCAAAGTGCACAGAAGAATGTAATGGAAATTTACCAGAGTGGGCTTCTACATGTAATTACATAATGTCTTTAAACTTGGTAAAGCAGGATGTGACTCATGCCCAAGGTTATTCTTACATGTTGCTCCCTGTTCCAGGTAATTGTAAACAATTCTATGTTTGTGATCACCCCCTCATGTTTGTAACTGTATCTGGCGTCAAAGTGCAGCTCACGCACGCGGTCAAATGTAAAACCACTGGCACGAGCAGAGCATTTGAAATATGAATATTTTATGTCACTCAAATCGCTGGTGTAGATTAATTTCGGTTTCACCGCTGGATACGACGATATGATACAATATGGAGGGAAAACTGCAGACAGACATTTGTGTCCGCAAGCGTTGGTTGAAACATGTTCTGTACTTTTTAAGGAAACACAAACAATATGTCAAAGCTTCTCCTGTGATTGTATCTTGAAATACAGCGCTACAATACAACGCTTGTTAGACACAACAGTCAAGAGAAAGTAACACCAGTGAAACAACAAGTGTCTCTTGAGAATGGTTTTGAACACCCTTAAGATAATCACAAGAAAATAACCCATACAGGAGGAGAATTTTATGCTAAAGATTTGCAGCCCTTTCCTGTGGTCCAAGATGTATGGTTTGGTCACTTAATGAAAACGCTCAACCCACTTTGCTGTGAACCTAAGACAACAACCTAAGATCGTTCGCTACGATCAGGATGACTTTTGAACCGTTCGTCTGTAGAAAAAACATTTGGATAAAGAGTGGGTCAATTGGTCATGCCTGCAGACTGGGGTGCAGGCAAGAGCAATCGAAAGAAAGAAATGACATCCAGATGGAGCCTATCCTTTCTGACTAGTCTTAAACCAATGTTATGTTTTAATTTGTTATACAGTACACAGTTTATTAGTATTGTCACTTGTAAATGATTAGTCAAGGAATAAGAGGTAGTTTACCTTTTGGAAGAAAAAAAAAAAAAAACATTCAGTGCACTACATAATGCAGTTTTTGCAGTGAAAGCAAAACAAAGAGATAACTTTGAGAGAGAAAAAAGTTGTTCTCTTGAGTAAGAGATACGTTGAATGCTCAAGATCACGACTAGGAGTTTACTTGGACAAAGGATCAGCAAAATGTCCATTTTGTGTGTTTCTGAGTGAAGACCAAGTGTACAGTATGTGCATGGGAGGGGGGGGGGGGGGGGCTGTAAACAAGATGTTACAATGCAGAGCGGTTAGCGCAGCACTCTGTAAACACCCCCTGAGAGGAACCTATCCCTCAGTAAAAATTCAGCTGTAAATAATGTATTGAATGCAAAGTTAAGGTCCTCAGGGATATATGGATAGGCTCATTACTCTTTTAGTTTGCTGGGCCTTTTACGCCGTCTGCGCGCCTCTCTGCAATCGACTGGCGCTCGTTCTGTTTTGATTTAAAGATGCTTTTACCTGCGGATATTGTTCTGGATATAGGTATTGTTTTTTATTTTTTTATTTTCTACACACAGCCCAGAGGTTTTCGGAAGGCTCCACCACCCACATTTGCGCCTTGTTAAACTCGCTGCATCCGTGAGTGTATGCACTGTGTATGTATTATCAGGGGCCTCGCGTCCGGTCCGGGGTGCATTGATCCCCGGAGAAGGATGTCAAACATTTTAACGGCGATTTGGTGTTAGTGCAAGCGGGCTGTTAATGGATTAAAAATCGTTCGGTCCCTAACTGTCCCGAGCAACACAAGAATACCCCCTATTGCTGGAACACACCACCGCCCTCCCCCTCCACTCCCTGCCCTCCCTCCACCTCCTGTTACCAGCCACGTCCCTCACATCCTCGGTCTCAATCAATCTTTACGACACCCGGTTGCATCTCACTAATGTTTCCGGACTTGACCGTATCCCCGCTCAAAAATTCTTAATTAAGCCCGTTCCGTATGTTTACCATCGGGCAAATGACAACCTAACGGGGGCTAATAAAACAACACTGGTAGGAGCACGGGCTGTGACCTCGCCTTATCTGCCTCCATCCTCCATATTTTCTACCTCACAGACTTTTGGATGGAGGGTTGCTTGGTCTTGCTCAACCCCATCCATGTGGCTGTTTATTTAAAAGCAGGTGTGTGGAACCTGCGGCCTGAGGGCCAAATATGGCCTGCAAAAGAATTTCATCCAACCGTCATCCTATTCTAATCATAAAGCCTTGGCAGAACCTTTATAAAATAAAAACGCCACAAATGCTCATCCATCTATTTTCTATAACACTTATACTGTTCAGAATCACATACCTTTGTGACTACATACTGGACTGGTCGTGGAACTAGTATGAATTGACTTGATAAGATTCTTAACATAATATCTTGTATCTTTTTGTCTTTTGGAAAATATAGAAAAAAAATCAAACTGTCTTAAAATTAGTATGGTAAGATATTTTTACTAGAAATAAGACATTTACTGGGTGAGATTTGCATTTTTGCAGTGCAGGTGACCAAGGCGCGCACACCAGAAGGAGAGGCACAGTGTCCATTGAAATTAAGCAAAAATGTGGCAAAAACTGTTTAGTTCTTTACATTTCAAGTACAATATTATAGTGTTATTTTTCTTATTGAAAAAGCACATTACAAAAATGTTTCTTTTCTTTGGGAGGCTACAACCTATTAATAAAATTTCCATTCATTTCAATGTGGAAAGATGACTTGAGATATGAGTGTTTCAAGTTACGAGCTTAGTCACGGAACAAATTCAATTCGACTCTCAAGGCACCAGTGTATAGAAACAGAAAGTATCAGAGTCGTAGTAAAAAGAAGCAATGTCAATAGAGTAAATACAGCAAAGCCTCGTTTATCGCGAGGGTTAGGTTCCAGACCATGCCCGCATTAGGTGAAATCTGTGACGTGCCTGGCATTTTTTTTTAAATTCTGTTTGAATCTCCCCAGTCCCACACTTATGTCCGCTAGTCTTTCCCACACTCTTATTAACTTACCATACTCTTATTACATTTCCTATACCCTTAACACTTTTTATACTCTTAAACATAGATCATATTAACATGAAATTTGAATATACTGTATATCTAATATCTATCTAATTCTAATATAGATATGATTTTTAAAAAATCTGGACTGAATCCTCAATCAGTGAACCACGATATAGCGAGAGATTACTGTACTGATAACTAAAAGCCCCAAGGATGTAACCCACAAATGCTCATAATATAAAATAATAAACATTTGCTGCATATATTTTCCCTCTGAGGACCTTATAAAAAGTGAAAATAGGAAAAAGGCTCCCCGCCCCTGTTAAGAGCGTTCAAATGTCATTACACTCAACACATCTCAGTAACACGGCCTACTCGCTTCTCATCTGCGTTGATTAAGATTCATGCAGCTGCCTTGCCTGTATGTCAACTCTTCCAGCTCGGAGTCTTGCGCATCAGCATCTCTCTTCATTTGACTACCGACTCTTGCTGTGTTCTCACATCGGGGCGATCCATACAGCGACGTCTGTATTATATCTCCATTTCTGCTGGGTTTTGTACAGCCGTGCCTGTGATTCTGCATGATGGAGAGGCAGAGCGCCTGGGAGAGATGTTTAAGCCACAAACCACAATGCCAAATGCGATGACCTTATCATTAATATCATTAAGTGATTGCAATACTAAGTCTCCAGTTCATGAATAAAGAAAAGCGAGTTTATCTGAAATTAACAAGGGTTCACCGGCAGTTCACCTAATCAAACTGGGAACTCATGCAGGCTCATTACTGTACACGAAAAGGCCAGAAGATACTAAAGTGTTCACTCAAATTGGAATACATTTTGGTGAACTTTACTTAGTTTAATTATTTGCTGAACTGTAGTGGCCTCAATCATTCCCTCCTAATCATGCAAAACAGCCTACATACTTAATACCTTTAATGCAGCCACAATTATTTTTGCAAAATAACTAC
The DNA here is from genome assembly GCF_024500275.1 of Phycodurus eques. Taxonomy (NCBI): domain Eukaryota; kingdom Metazoa; phylum Chordata; class Actinopteri; order Syngnathiformes; family Syngnathidae; genus Phycodurus; species Phycodurus eques. The sequence continues at coordinate 21,192,862 of NC_084532.1, read as the reverse complement.
AGTGGAACCTCCAAAGTGGAACAAGTTTGTTTTTTCACAGTTATTAATTTTTTTTTCCCCTGAGCTGTACATTATATCCAGAAAAAAATATATTTGGGAGCTTTCATTGTAATTAAAGTACTTCGGTAATATTTAGCGATATTTTACTGGAGCCCTAAATGATTACTCTACTGGCCAAATGTTTAGTTAAGTGTTGTGTAATGTTCGAACATTTACACTTAAGAGTTCAAAGCAAATACATTCACTTCGCACATGAATGAAATGTGACCTGCCAAAATAAAATACCTTTTTATTTAAACTACAGCCGACACAGCTAAATGCACTCAGCAGTTTATTGGCCATAAAGTCTGTTACAAGGAATTAAGTGAAATGTCACAGAGACACTGTTGAGTGCATGTTCTTTAAAAGGGACTTGTTATATAAAATTGACTTTTTAATTGCTTATATACAAATAGTTGTCTTTGGAGTGGCGGCCCATTCATCAAGTGTGAAATTAAACAACTAAGTCAATCTTTTCTTATCTGACTAGTTCAAAAAAATGTGTCCAAGTGTTATCTACATTTGATAACAAGTACCAAAGCGTATGGTGACGCTGAAGTCTAACTACTTAGAATGCAAGTCCACTTACTTAATGTAACTTCTTGAATTTTCTTCTTTTGGAAAACTTGTTGGAGCAAATTCAGTATGTTCTACATACAGCACAGGAGATTCAAACATAATAGGTACATAAGTATTTACATCATTTGCTTTGACACAAACTTAAGTTCAGGTGCATCTGATTTCCACTGATCATCCTTGAGATTCTTCTCCAACTTGATTGGAGTCCACCTGTGGTAAATTCAGTTGATTGAACATCATTTGGAATGGCACACACCTGTCTATATAAGGTCTCATTATTGGCAGTGCATATCAGAGCAGAAGCCAAGCAATGAATTCTAAGGAATTGTCTGCAGACCTACGAGAGCCGATTGTGCCAAGTCACAAATCTAGGGAAGGATACAAAAGAATTTCAGCAGCATTGAAGGTCCTGAAAAGCACTGTGGTTTAGATTACTGTATATGTATATATATATATACATGTGTGTGTGTGTGTGTGTGTGTATACATACTGTATACATGGAGACAGTGCCTTAGTAAGCCAGTATTATTAGCCATTGTTCGCAGAGGATAAAGACTATATGCCTGTGAGTCGACATCTTGCACCATCATTTGTATTCAAATATCCCTTCCTGCAAGGGTTACAACGTTGTGACACCAATGCTATTCGTTAGCCTGTCTATGGTATTTTACATTGTTTTATAGCGTTAAGCTAAATAGACTTTCCTAGAGCTATGTGGTTGCTTTAGATGCACGATGTGTAATTTTCTGTGTTTTGTTTTATTTAACAGTAAGCATCAACTGCGGGTGGCAGTAATAGCTTGAAGCTTTTTTGTTTTTGTTTTTTTAAAGAATTGTTTTCACTATCTGCCAAATTTCTGTTTGTTGTGAAGTGAGTGGAGTTCACTGCACACAAGTGAAAGCAAAAAATTTGCCGAAAAACCGATAAGTCAGGTCGCTCGTATCTCAAGACAGGAGGAATATGCTGTATATGAAGGAGCTTCTGGTTGTAAATGTGCGGACAAGAGATCCTGACAATGTTGCGTTACTCCAGCTGACAGGTGCAACGCCCTGTGGGATGGCACTGTTGCCATCTTCCACTTGGCTGAACATGTACGCCACATCGGAGGTGAAACAAATCCATTCCTGGTTGCCAGACCCTTTCAGGGCAAGTCTGGCTTTACAGTGTTTGTATGTGTGTACGTACAAGTGCTTATAGGTTGTTGTTTTTTTTTCCTTCTGTGAAAAGTGTCGTTGTCTCAATGGCGTCTTCAGAGTGGTTAATCAGAGAGGAGGTTGAGGAGAGTGTCAGGCAGGCTTCGGAAAAGAGTCCTCAAGCCCCTCACTCGTGTGTCGCGTTGACACCTCTTAACCTCGCTCTGTCATCTCTCACGCTCGTACACACTTCACTCCTATTGACACTTACCACACAGCTCTCCAAAGCCGCATCCACTCTACACTTACTGACCCCTGTAGAGAGCGAAAGGATGAGGTTTATTACGTTGTTATAGCATGGTAATTACATCTGTGTGTTGTCAACCCTTTATCAAGTGAGGAAATAAGTGCTCGGAATGTTGACCCACACCTAATGAGGCACGATGTCATTCTTTTCCCCCGAAAGAAGTTCTAAATATTAGTAATGATTAATTAAAAATCGGAATATAATTTGTTTGGATGAAAATAACATTACCATGATTGGTAATGCCCATTCTCATAACATTTAATCAGATAATAACTGGTAATTGGTAATATAGGTAATTTTGCATACTCTGTATCCTTTGTCATTCAAGGTTGAAGAAAAATAATAATAATCATCATCATAATAACCGTTATAGTGTCTCATTGTTGAATGAAATAATAAATAATATATATGCTAAGTAATAAGATCAAATAATAATGGTTCATGAAAAATATTAACTAACTCAATTTTACCATGGTATCATAACATTGCATTTAATATTAATAATCATATATATTTTAAATCTCTCTCTCTCTCTCTCTCTCTCTCTCTCTCTCTCTCTCTCTCTCTCTCTCTCTCTCTCTATATATATATATATATATATCCATCCATCCATTTTCTGAGCCGCTTCTCCTCACTAGGGTCGCAGGGGTGCTGGAGCCTATCGCAGCTGTCATCGGGCAGGAGGCGGGGCACACCCTGAACTGGTTGCCAGCCAATCGCAGGGCACATAGGAACAAACAACCATTCGCACTCACAGTCATGCCTACGGGCAATTTAGAGTCTCCAATTCATGCATGTTTTTGGGATGTGGGAGGAAACCGGAGTGCCCGGAGAAAACCCACGCAGGCACGGGGAGAACATGCAAACTCCACGCAGGCGCGGCCAGGGATTGAACCCCGGTCCTCAGAGCTGTGAGGCAGACGCTCTAACCAGTCGTCCGCCTATATATATATATATATATATATATATATAATGTCATCAAAATTACTTAGTTTTTAAGTTGTAATATTGCATAGTCATAACTTCCTCATATATTATTTACAGCCAAAAGGAATCAAATCTCCTTTTTTGTCTTCCACAGTCGGAAGTGAACAAGATCCGCCGATGTCCCTGCCGAGTGTAAGTGGCACCGGGGTCAAATGAGAAGGGGTCAGAGTTCACAGTGCAGTAGGTCTTGTTAAAATGCCTTTTAGCCTCCTTCAGGGATATTATGTAATCGCTCTGGGAATTGGCTCAAGCTCTTGGTTGGCTGATTTGCTGCGCGTTATGTACATGCCAGATGTATATTCACTAGCCTTTTTAGGACAGGGGTCACACGAAAGTGGGTCACGTTTACCTGCTTTGCTCTCATACCTTTGTTTTCATACCTACTTTTTCGGGGGCCCAAGGCAAACCCAGTCATGGGGTCCTCAACATCCACATGTAACTAAATGCAATACCCCCAAGTACAGTACTTAAGTTCCATTTTGACAAAAGGTAAGTACAGTATGTAATTTAGGACAACTTGTCCGGCTTTTCTTTTTTTAAAATCCCACAGCCCAAATAAGAATTTACATAACCATTTTTCTATCTTCCCCCAGTCCAGTGAAAAATATTTATCACCAAAGAATTAGAATCTCTGTTTCTATTTCCTGAGCTAGATACGATAGTCCTCAAAATCCTTCTTTGGGATTATTATCTAAGAGGTGAATCATTTCATCACTTACTGTAATTGATGAAAACATTCATCAACATTCAATATAGTTTACCACTACAAACACTTGAATTCGTCTTCATGATGAAAAGTGTCACTTGTGTCAGTCTCTACATGTTCAATGCATTTTCCTCTGCTAAAACTAAAAGCATTGCTACTCCTGGCCAGAGCGTCTGGCTCTTGCTGTTGTCACTGTCGGTTATGCACATGAGTGCGTTGCAGTGAAAAAGGTTGAAACCTCTGGTAGTTTTGATAAAAACTGCTTCGTTATCCTCTGGCATTTCCTTTTTAACTGGAGAACTCCACTCCATACTCACAACCTCACCAACAAAAACGTTTTTTCAGCCGTCTTAATGAATCAAGTATGCACATGCGCAGTAAGAAGATGGAATAATCCATTGCATGAGAAGGGAGGTACGTTCCCTTGTGCCCTACCGTGGAGAAGTGAGTCAAAACGAATCAAGAATCTGCATGTAGTGTATCAGTCACATCACGTTTGTTGATCACACATGCATAATAAGGTAAATGTCACGGAAGGGGAAAGAAATTTCAGACCTCGGAGTTGATGAAACAGGTAGCAGCAAAGGGAAACGCTCTTAAGGAATTAATTGTGACACTTTTTTCCTCCTTTTCTAAATTTTTTAATTAACACAACTACAACCGCTACTCTTACTACTATATTTGTGTGTGTGTGGGGGGGGGGATTGTGGCAGCCCAGATTTCCCTTCCGAGCTACGCAACTGTTTGCGCCTGATCCATGTATTGGAAGTGTTTGAATATAAATACCACCAAATGGGTCGTCTTCAATCTTTATTTTTTAATGCGGTGATAAGAAGAGTATTAATTTTAATAAGCATCCGTTCAATAGCCTCTGAATGTGAGTGATTGTGGCCGATTTTTGCACGACATTGATCACTGCCTTTTCTTCACAGTCTTTGTCCCTTCGCCTCCATTCTCACACACACACACACTGTAAAATTCATCCTTCGGCAACCTAACTGGGCGCACCACCTTTTATCAGTCCACAACTGTTAAATTAATAAACTGATATTGAGGAACTATCAGCTGAGGGTGGGGGATAAATAATTTGGGTAGCAGAAGGCTCAAGTCACATGACTTTAGCGCACACTGTTCGGTAATTATTCCCTACGAGGAACCGAGTGAACACACATAAGCAGAATCACAAGGTGTATGACTATTCCATTTTTAATTGAATACCCCTGCTCTTTAAGCAGGGGTGTTTCTAATATTTTGGTTTCATCATTTAGAGACAGGATAGAGCAGAATGTTAATTGCCAATTGTTGATTGGTTTATTTAGCTATATGTAACAGGGAGAAAATATTAGAATGTAGAAAATATAAAATGCAGGTCTCAATGTCAAAGTTGCGCATCAGTCTATTCAAAAGCTGTTTTCGTCCTTATGCGTGAGTCTTGATATCCAAGTTGTTCAGTCACTACTGAGTGGACGTTAACGTGTTATTCAAGACACTGCCACCCACTGGTCAGCCATTGTAAATGCAAAAAAACTCCTCAATTCCAAGATGGTGGACGGAAGAAGCCAGAAAGAGGATGGCACAGAGTTCCACTGTAGTGACTGATACTCTACTTTGACATCATGCATATAGAAGAAAATATCTTTTGAATAGTTGTTCGCTTTTGCGAGTTTTGGTGTTATTGCAATCCATTTGCCATTATTGGAATATAGTGACATATATGACTGTTAAAATATAAGACAAAATATCTCGGACAGAGAGAAAATATATCCAATTTCACTTGACTGTTCCAAAAATATTTATTTACTACAAGTAATTGTTCGTCTTTCTATGCCAGTGACGTATACTTATGTGACAGGCCGAACAATTAGATGTTCTTCCACTAAACGGCAGAGGGTACAATTAACCTTTATATCCATCATTATTTAAGTACTTTTGATGATACTTGTGGTGACATTTTTATTTGGTGGTGTGCCGTTACATTTTTCTAATGTAAAATGCGTGCTGTGGCTCATTAACATTTGGGAAATACTGCAAGAGATTTCATAGGTTTACCTAATGTTGTTTCTGGCAATACACACAAAAAGCGGTGAATCAAAAGAAACTATAAATATCCCAGCGCATGAGATACAGCAGCCTTCAAGGCCATGGGAATATCGTGATGATCATTACGACCGGCTATCATAATCATCACCATAGCCGATGTTAGCCTGGCGGAGATCACCGCAGTTTACCCGGAAGGCCGTTGCAGCAGCATCCAATGCAAATTTATACGATATTGAGCTTTTCTGCTTTTTTGCCGTGAGCGAGAAACACATACGCACACGCGCACACTACCTACTAAAGTGCAATGTGTGACATGGTCTGATGAATTTCCTGCAGCTGATGGTCAAATGCAAATGATGGAAGAAAAGGGGACGTTGGGGGGAGCGAGTGCAAATCATGGAAGTGCTCTTGTCGCCCTCCGGCCATCGCTGACCTTTCGCCCCCACTGGCCATGGCCCTAAATGTCAGAGGTCATCCACTGGCGTCTACGGGGAGTCGCACTGGCCGGAGATGCATCGCCATGGCAACACTCAGCCCACGAGAGATGGGGAGTTGTATGTTTATTGCCTGATGGACTGAAATCCCTCACACACGCGCACACACACACACACACACAGAGAAGGTTAAAATTTGCTTTTGCACCAGTGGGACTCTGGAAGCTGGGTGGAATCCAAACTTATACACTGTGGTAACGTATACAGAACTAATTCTGCAGTAGTAGTACAGCAACTCTATTTGGACAAAGAAGAAGAATCACCTTTTATTGTCATGGACATGGATGCATGCACATGAAATTTGTTCTCTGCATTTTACCCATCACAGTGAACACATACACGTTAGAGGAACACAGTGGAGCAGGGGGCAGCTGAAGCGCCCCGGGAGCATTACGGGGTATCAGTGTCCTGCTCAAGGACACCACAGCCGTGAGTCCGGGGGATGTTGGCGGATGGTCCAGTCGGGGTCTTGAACCTAGTTCCCCCACGGTGGCAGGCGATGATCCTAACCATTGGGCCACGGCTGCCCTAACTATGCCAAACTATGTGTCAGGGTCACAAAGACCCAAATCCAGGGTCTTTGTGACCCTGACACATAGTTTGGCATAGTTAATTATCCCTGAGCTGAAACTTGAGGATCCGTGAAATAAATTGCAATCAATTGTATATATATTTTATTTAAGTACATACCTAGTATATGACCAGTGTGTCAGCCAAACATACTGTACGTACTAAACCAATTCTTCCTCTCTACCTTAGCTTTAGGACAATTAGCTCGAAAACGATTGTGACGTAGCACATAAATCTGCCTCTGTGCAGCAGTCCTGGCTCTCTCTTTTTAAGTCGAGTTGTGCAGGTGAGGCAAAGTGACCTCGGTAAAATATTTGCTGCTTGAAGGCGCATACATCTGGTCAAATGTTTTTCAACGTGGATAAATCAGTGCTTTTGCGACGTATAAATGGGCACTGCGTCTTTCGCTATGTTCCGTGGGATTGACTGAGGGCATTCTACTGGGCTCCTTTCTCATCATATCATTAGCCTCATGCAAATGTTACCTAAGTCATATTTGAACGTATACGAAAAGCAAGAAAGAACAAGATTTTCATCAAGCATATTGTTATTCTTTATTATTTTGGTTTCAGTATTTATTTTGAAACTGTAAAGTAAATAAGGTGCCAATTCATTTGTCTCTTCGCCTGCAACAACATTTTAAAACAATGTTAGAAACAAAGATAAATGACAGTTATTTAATTAATTAGTTAATTAGACAGTTATGCTATTAGGCTTCCCCCATGCAAAGCATTGAAAATGATTCTGCTCTTTTTTTATAGTCGATAGAGCGGGTAGAAAAGTCCCCAAATATTGCATTCAAATTGCTGAAGTTGGCAACACCAACTGTGCTCCACTGTTTTGTAGCCATCTTGTTAGTGTAAGCAGTGCACGTTCGCTAGCGATAACGGCTAAAGATTGAATTTAATTCAATTGAATTTGGTTAAGTTGCGTTCCATTAAACAGGTAATTAACACATGGCTTGAAACGCTCTAAAAATAAATAATTCACATGTAATTGAGGGGCGTTCTAAGAAACATTTCACCCTTTTAAATTAGAATATTGGGGAATATATCTAGAGGTCTTTGCACACCTTGTCACACACGCACACACACACACACACACACACTGTTGTAGCAATATTTTCTATTTTACTGTGAAAAAGACAGAAAGAAAGAAAAGGAAAACACCAAGAGATGTGGAGAAAATGCATAAACAGCTGTAGGGAATGCCGTATACGAGGTTTTCTGACTAACACGGCAGCTGCTGTCAAACACTAAACATGTCGGTCACTTGCAAAAATAACCTGCTGCGTGTAGCAGCCTGCTCGGGGGGAAGCAATACATAAAAATTTGACTTACTCAATTGAACATTAAAAATACACTGCATTACATGTTATGTTGTTGTTATATGGAAATTTTCAGAGATGCCTGTCAGTGCAGTCCTTCACAAAAACAAACATATTGTTAGATGAATAAAGTGAGCATACATAATATGAAAGCTGTGATTCCCAATTGCTGTAGTGTAATTACCCAATTTTACTGTATTGGTCCGAAGATTATTTCATGAATATATACATGAATACCTTGACTTACGCGGGCCACATAAATTGATGTGCCGTGGCCGGATGTGGCCCCCGGCCCATTGAGTTTGACACCTGTGCTTTAGGGGCTCCATATGTTTTCATACAACAAAGTATTATTTTTCCTTTTTTTTCAAATTAATGGCATTTAAATTATTTTCTTTGGGTAAAATTGAATAAATTGTGACAGCTGTCACAATTTAACTCCATTCCACTAGAGGGCAAAAGTTACCGATAAGTGCTTTTGCCATTCACCCAAAAGATTGTATTCAACTAAACAGGTGAGCTTTCACAAGTACATTTGTGAGTGAATCGAGACAAGATAAGCATTATTTCATTATTTATTTTCTGGCGGGGGGTGATGTGAGAGTTTTCTCATGGGAAATATGTATACGTTGCTCAATAAAGGTTTGGAAACACTGTATTATAGAGAGCGTTAGGTACCGTACCTGTATTAAGGACATCAGGTGTACCTAATTTTGTGTCCGGCAGGGCTGAGTGAACATTTGCTTGCATCTCGCGACATCTAGTGGCCAGAGGAGACCTCCTGCTTGCAACGCTGTTACATTGAAGTCAGTGCAGTATGAAAAGGGGGGAGACAGAAGGGGACGAGATGGGGTTTAAAAAAAAAAAAGCCCACTAGACTTGCTTTTGTCCCGAGGGAGCTCCGAGGGTCGATGCCCTGTTCCACCATATGTCTGATCACAGCTGTCAATCAACAGGTCAACGCGGCTCGTGGGGATGCAGTGAGATCAAACAGTGGACCTGAGGGATGACAGATGCAGATGGAAGGAGGAAAAAAAGGCAATAAAACATGCTTCAAAGATGGTAACGGTGCACTGCGAGGCAAATTATTGTTAACAGTAATCTGCAGAATAGGCGCCTCGCATTGCCATCGATCGACTATTAAAGGGTCTTTGAAGGGAGACGAGGAAGAAAATAGACGCTGCATGGTTGGGCTGCGGCTGCTGTGTCCTATGAGCCTTAAATACTGCTACCTACTACTTGTATGCAATCATGATTCCGAATAGACAGCCAATTTGGACTCCTGCTGCTTTTTGTACGCTCACAAGTCTTTGGGGGGTGGGGACCATTTTATATATTTGATTTAGTCCACAACTCTTTTGTTTGCCCAATGGTCATCCGTCAGGCACTTTTTTTAGTGTCCATTTTTTAATAAATAAAAAGAACCATTTTAACGACACATTTGCTTCATTAGTCTTTTAATGCACACATTTTAATACAAGGTATATATATGGCTTTTGCGTTGCATGGTAGAGTTTGAACTTGTATTTGTAGATGTAATGTCGAACTGTGTTAACCGACAATAGTTTTCTGAAGTGTTCCTGAGCCCAAGTCGCAATATCCTTAGCAGAATTTTGCCGGTTTTTAATGCAGTGCCGCCTGAGGGATCAAAGGTCACGGGCATTCCATGTGGGATGTCGGGCTTGCTGCTAAAAGTGCAGCCATTTCTCCAGATTCTCTGAATCGTTTGATGATATAATGGACAGTACATGAAGAAAAGCCTTGCAATTGTACGTTGAGAAACGTTCTTAAACTGTTGGACTGTTTGGTCATGCAGTTGTTCACAAAGTGGTGAACCTCACCCCATCCTTCCTTGTGGACAAATGAGCCTTTCGAGCCTCCTTTTATACCCCAACATGACACTCACCTGTTTCCAATTAACCTGCTCACTTGTAGAATGTTCCATACAGGTGTTTTTTGAGCATTCCTCAGTTTTCCCATCTGCAACCTTCCCGTCTCAACGTTTTGCAAGCAACATCATGAAACTTTGTTCCACTTGTCTCAATACGGCATACGGCTGTAATATGCTACAAGTTTGTGGAAATATTTGACCACAAATGAGACCGTAGCAAGTCTATCCTCAAATACAATAAAAGCACAAGTAAAATAGAAACAGTGAAACAGCGAAATGCTCATTTTGGGGGGGGGGGGGGGGGCCTGTTACAATGTCCCGTGCCACAACACGTTATGCTATGGAACACAAGCTGAGACATGCCGGCTCGATGAAGAGAAACGTGCAGCTTTCTCACTAATTACAACTACTTCAGCGTAAGCGTGAGTTGTATTTTCAACCATTTGTTTTCTATTATCTGTTTCTACTAATTTCTCTGCCAGTCTGTCAAAATATGTCTTCACGTGAAAATGGTCAGTTGAGGTATACTGCAAAGTGCAGTATGCCGTTATGTCCGTTTTGGGCCTCCTGCATGTGTGGTCAAACTACAGGAAATCAGCCTTGGAATGCTGCTTGTAAATGTGGTGCATTAAAACACGGCCATAATGTTTCATCGCCATCTCAGCGGGGCTGATCTTCTTAGCTCACTCTCTGCTAATCAGGAACATCTTTGGGCACTAATCTATGCACCCCCTGCACCCTTCCGCCCATCTCATTAGATTAACAAAATGGCATGCGCGCACACACACACGCACACACTTCGTGACCTCATTTGTCTTGAAAGGTAGTTACACATTGTTTGAAACGTGTTGATTTTAAGGCACGGTACATTTATAACAACAGGTTATCTGCAGCTTTAAGGACTACTTAAGGCCGCTCTGCCAATTTAAGAGCGCTCACTAAACATTTATTTCGAGTTTAATGTGGTCCGAATGAAACGTAACAATGGATTGTTGATACAGTCATGTCGTCGATCTCAGAGAACTTGTGACTAAAAAAATGAAAAAAGAAAAGAACCAACAAACTACTGTACTAGCACAATAGTAAAAGGTGATCTCAATAGTTAGCAGAGCAGTGGACTTAGTGATTAGTGTGTCTGCTTTGTGAGGTTCTGGGTTCGAATCTCTGCTGAGGCGTTCCTGTGTTGCGATTGATCAGTCTCGTCGTGACAGCGTGGATTTTCTCCGGCTTCCTCACACATTTCAAGAACATGCATGTTAGGTTCATTGAAGACTCTAAATTGCCCATAGGTGTGAGTGTCAATGTCTATATGTGCCCTTCCAGTGGCTGGCAACCAGTGCAGGGTTTGCCCCGACTCTCGCCAAAAATCTGATGGGATATCGGCTTCAGCTCAGCCTTGCCCCTGATGAAGACAAGCGCTATAGAAAATGGATCTCATTAGTTTACCTCATAAAATGTCCGGTGAATCTACAATACTGGTATGAAATGAACTAAATAGCAGAAGAAAGTGTAATAAGGTAATGATTAACATGCACGCTATTTTAATACAGAAATAGGTTTTGCGTTTGTTTCTTAAGATAGTGGCCTCCGCTGTAATAGATGCAGTGCCTCCTCACTTGATCGACGGTTGAGTCGTCCACTTAAATAAATAAGTGCCACATCCTAAATAGATCACAAATTCTTTCGAATTTGAACTTTGATTGGCAGATTTAAAGGTTGTCATTCTCAGGATAATTAAAGCCTTCATTTTGGAAAATCGAATTCAAGAACTTTTTTACGGCCACTTTGATCAAAATTTATGACCTCCCAAATACTGTAAAGGGTTTTGTATTCTTTGAGAGAAAGAAAAGTTGCACGCTATATTTCCTCTAATTGTGTCCTCTGCTGGTTGCCTTGGTCCACATGAAAAAGTAAGTGCCATACGCCAAAGATGCCTCCTTCATTTCCTCAAACTATGGCTTCTGCTCCAAAAGAGAGCTGTCGTGAAATAAAAATAATAATAATAATTTTTAAAAAGCTGCACTCTAAATAGATGCCTCATTTTTCCCTCTGAAAACTGTTTAAAGTGAATACAGACCCATTATAACTTCATCAAATTATTTTATAAAGAAACAAGCATTGGTGTTTATGGAGTGTGTGGCATTTTTAAGACAAATTAAGATTTAAGGATTAAGTCTTATTTTTAATGATAATCAAGGCCTGCATTTTGGGGGGAAAAAAATTTCAAGGATCAGCAGAAACCTTGAATGTATGGTTTTATAATATTTTACAATAAGTATGTACTGGATAAATTAAACACAGGGAAATGGTTCTTTAAATCTACAAAGCCTGCAAATATATTCAAAATAATTTGTTAAAAGAATCAGTCGGGTTATGACCACTACAAGCATGTGTAGTGTGGGGGGGGGGGGGGTGCCTGTGTGTGTGTGTGTGTGTGTGTGTGTGTGTGTACAGCAAACATATGCAACCACATTAAAGCCTTAAAGCTGGTGAATTGAAGAGGATTTGAAGCGGAGAGCAATTCATGGGAATTAAGCAAATTAGGTCTCCAATTAGCACTTGACATTGAATAGGGAGATTTTGTAGCCCTCCCCAACCCCCATAAAAAAAATAATTAGGCAGATTTATCATTGTACGAATGAACATTATAATTCATCATGGTCATCATAAAACAAGCCTCTTGCTCTTCCCTTCTAAATCCCTTGTGCATACTATTTGCCCTCTTATGATCTAATTTCACGTCAAATATTCCCTTATTGGAATATTCGATCATTTGCCGAGACAAACAAAGTTGACAAAAGTCAATGTGTAACCTTTAATCCTCTTAGGCGGTGGCTGCAGCGTGGATGTAAATGCCAACCACAGTCTGTCAGAGAGGAATTTCACTATTGATAGTAAAACAGACGTTTATTTGTTGATCTTCTGTGGCAGTATTGCTAAACTGCTTTTAATTATCAGTATTTCTTTTCTAAACTGAATGGATGTCATCCCAGACACATACAAATGTGGCACATACTGCCAAAAGATCAAAAACCATGCAGGCACGGGGAGAACATGCAAACTCCACACAGGAGAGGCCGGATTTGAACCCGGAACCTCAGAACTGTAAGGCAGATGTAGTAACCAGTCATTCACCGTGGAGGTCAAATCCATCCATTTTCCATACCACTTATCCTGTTCAGCTGGATGGAGCTGGAGCCTATCCCAGCTGACTTGAGTAAAAGGTGAACTACACGACACTAGTCGCCAGTCAATCACATGGCTAGAAAATAACTAATTTTACTGTGACAAACAGCTTGTAAACGCTATTAGAGATTCTATGCACCCATTAAATGGAAATTTGCCTATACACCCATGTAACTAGGGATGGGAATTGTTGGGAATTTAGTGATTCCAATTCTATTCTCGATATTGATTATCAATTTGATTTCTCATGAATACTCTTATCGATTTCTATTGGGGCGGCACGGTGGACGACTGGTTAGCACATCTGCCTCACATTTCTGAGGACCGGCCTTCAAATCCCAGCCCCGCCTGTGTGGAGTTTGCATGTTTTCTCACCGTGCCTGCGTGGGTTTTCTCCGGGTACTCCGGTTTCCTCCCACATCCCAAAAACATGCGTGGGAGGTTAATTGAAGACTCTAAATTGCCCGTAGGTGTGAATGTGAGTGTGAATGGTTGTTTGTTTATATGTGCCCTGCGATTGGCTGGCGACCAGTTCGGGGTGTGCCCCGCCTCTCGCCTCAAGATTGCTGGGGTGGGCTCCAGCACGCCAGCGACCATAGTGAGGACAAGCGGTACAGAAAATGGATGGATGAATTTTTATTGGGTGATGCAATGACAGAATACAAATGATATCATTGACGTCATATATGTCATTAGATGACATGATAATGCAACAGATGTTAATTCTACATGTTGGAAGTATTCCCCCTTTGATGAAAGGATGAATGAAAGGATTAAAGGATTTACTTTTGGAAGTAGCCCCAGTATCATCTTTTTGCATAAATTATAGCCAGAATTTGACTGCTTCTGCCTCGACCCCATGTTGGAAAAGTTAAGAACCAAAATACTTTTTGCGTCTGACGTCCTCACTCATTTGCAACCTAAGAGAAATCGATAAGAGAAATCGTCAGGCAAGCAAACAACAATTACTAGTAATTTAATAACTGGGAACAAAAAGATCAGTTTTTCGATTCCCATTCCTACATGTAATGTGACATGATCAGATAATGTCTTTGTCTTTAGACTTGGTGAAGCAGCATGTGGCTCATTGACTAAGGTTATGTTTGTACTACCCATTCCAATTAACAACTCTTGGTGTTTCCCAGTGTTTATTACAGTAATATAGAACTATCGCCACAACAACCCAGCATAATTGTTGTGGTTTTGCTTGTGTGAACTGTACTCATGTTGTCTCTTCGTTATGTTCCATCTTCTTCACCAACAAATCAGTGACCTCCCCTCTCTCCATCCTTCCCTTTTCTCAGCCTGGGGGAGGAGGGGGGGGGGGGGCACCTCCCCTCTTTCTGTAGCAGTGGTGGCGGATTACGGCGTGTGATAAGCTTCCTATTTCTTGAAACTGCTTGGGATTGCCCAGATTATCCGGCCTCATACACTCAGGAGTCGGCTTTGGGAAGCCCCCACCCCGGGGTCCCAGCCGCCGATTTGAGTCTCTTATGCGGCAGGAGATTTTACATCCCGACAGCTTTTGACTAATTAGCATGTGACGCCGGGTGGTGGTGTTAGCTGCGGGCTCACTTTTAATATCAATATCAATATCACACGCGTGACAATTCAATGTTATTTCATATAACACTAACAAACATTTGTGCTTCCTTTTTTCTAAAAAAAAAAAAACATTCAGCACAAATGAGACAAGTGCAATTAGCTTCATAAACATTTCAACTTTGGTCATTAACGCAATATAGCACACAGTACTGTGCAAAAGTCTTATTAACTAAAATATCACTTAGTAGAACACAGATCTGACCAGACCAAAGTGTTTGACCATCTGTTTGTGAGTTCACACGCTACTTTCTTCCTGGTACATGGAAAGATGATGAACAGATGAGCATCACTCTGATTCTGGGAGGTGTATAAACACTTTTATCCAGATCCTCACCAGAAACTAATGGCATCTTTCTTAGCCTCTGTGCCACTTAGCAACAAAGTTCAGTTTTGTGGTTTTTGCATAATCCTGCTATTTGCATCTATCCCAATATACTCTGTTGTTCACTTTGTACAGGGGTGTCCCAAGTCTGGCCTAGGTGCCATTTGTGGCCCATGGCTCCTTTTGTATTGGCCTGCGACCTGCATCAGAGCATTAAGAAGGAGAATTAGGGCCACGCTGAATAGAAAAGACGAAGGTTTTACCAAAAAAAAAAAAAAAAAAAAGATGCTGAGAAGTGAACTGTTTCTTGCTGGGAATATTTTGACACGTTTGATTTTTTCTTTAATCATCAAAAGTTAAAAAAAATTATAATATTAAAGTAGGCTCCTGTGTAGCCTTCAGTTTTCTTGCAGTTTGAACACCCTTGATTTAGTTGAATTGACTCATAAAAAAAGGTGCTTAAACAACAAAGCTAGTGGTATAGCCTTTTGCACAGTACAGCATGATTGAAAATCAACCCCCTTTTCTAAAATATACATTTTTACATACAATTACAACTAGTTTGTATGGGAAGAAAGCATTTAGCTTGAGGTGTTATTTAAAATTAAGTAAAGGCATCAGAATTTTCTCCCAGCTTCTCAAGCTACCCAGGAATAGTGTCAGCTGATTTCAACATTTTTAACCCTCGTGTGGTTTGGAAGACAACTTCTCGTGTATACCGTTAAATTCCTTCCAAAGTCTTGGTTGTTTGGTACAGACTGGCTCCTCAACCAAGCGACATGAAAAAAGTCTCATGGTGTTAAGTCAGGACGCTTCGCTGCCCACTCGTATGAGCACAACGACCCAGCCATCTCCCAAGAAAGTGGACATCCAGCCATTCACGAACGACAATAGCAAAATGTGGAGCGGCCAATCTTGCATGTAAATTTAAATTTCAATATCGTAGGTATGTAATCGTAAAGATTTAATGGACCCAAAATCCAGTCCGAAGTCATTCCGCAGTACATACATTCTCATACATTCAAGACTAAACGAAAAATGAGAACAAAATTACAATCAACAATTTAAGGAAGTAATTAAAGTCTTCTAAAATAGGGAGTTACTTTTCATTATAATACATTTTTTGTTCAACTCTCTTCTCTCTCTTTTATGTACGGGTATCAGGTCGGTGTGGTCCAACAATGACATAAGCGTAAACAAATCTGAATCTAAAATGACAGTGAATCAATGCCAAACTCACAATCCCACTAAAATGTTTTGGTTCAGCCTTAAGGTCCAGAGACATGCAGGCCAGGGTGAAAACCTGAAACTTGTACACTGGACCAAGGCCAGTAGAGTCTGGGGGCAAAACAGGATAAAGATAGCGCGTGGACCTGTGGGCAGTACCAGCAGGCCCCACGGTGGTGGCGGGCGACGTGGTAGGGCGAGCTGAGGGGTGAGATCGGGAGCTGCACGGCCGCCCGACGGACCCTCCGTCGCGTCCTCCGGCAGTGGTAGTCCCCGTTTGAAAAGTGCTTGTAGTATGAGGGGTGGATGGCCCAGAAGTGCCCTTTGCCGTTTTCGCTGCGTCCGGCTTTGATGAAGCAGTCATTCAGCGACAGGTTGTGGCGCACGCTATTCCTCCAGTTTTTATCCTGTATTGACACAAGTGTTAAGACAAAGGGCGTTGTTAATGCAAAACCGTGGGTATAAGCGGGTGTTAAGTTTATCTCCTCTGGGATGTCACCTTGCCCCATTCTTGGCAGGACTCACGTGGGGATGGCGTGTCAACACCGAGTATGATCTCGACAAGACCTGACACCCGGCGTTACTTTTTTAGCACGTCAAACCGGGCGATCAAGCGTAATCCAATAGATCAATCTTCCATGCCACCCAGCGCACCTGCTAAAGGCAGGAGGCGGTTTGCAACCTAGCAACCGGATTACGTTATTTGCGAATTTGCCAACAATGGGATCGTGCCTAATTGTCTAACCACTCAGACAGATTAACCGTGCCAAGTAGGTCGTGTTGTTTGCTAAAATGGCACAACAGCCCTTTATGATTCTCTCGTCTGAATGCAAATAGCAGCTTGTTTCACAATATTCTCTGGGTGGCAAGAGATATCTATGCCAGTGATGTACTGTAAAGTGACAGGCAAAACAATTAAATACTCTTCCATTAGATGGCAGAAAGTACGAGTAACCTGTGTATCCACCCGTTTTTATCCATACAATAGAGAAAGTGGCTTCTTAAGAGTTTATCAGCTTTGTGTTCAAGTAAACAGGCCACCGATTTCACACTAATTTCGTAAAGTGAGACAAGCTCATATTTTCAGTGTATATGTACTTTCCGTGGTATTTTTGTTTGGTGGTGTGCCGTCAGATTTTTCAGATGTAAAATATGTGTTCACCACTGATACAGTATTACCCAATGAGAGTGAAAGATACCTTGCTCTTGAAGTAAGGGTAGTGGTCCATGATCCACTGGTAGATGTCGCACAGCAGCAGCTTCTTCTGCTCCGACGCCATGATGGCTTTGGAGATGAGCGCGATGTACGACTGGTTTGGTTTTTTGTCGGACGTCGCAGTAGTGGTAGTGGTCACCTCCTCCTCCCCCTCCTGTTGTTGCTCTCCATCCCCCTCTTCTCCTCTGCCATCCCTTTCGCCGGTCTCTGCTGACCTCTCCTGTACGACGACCACCTCTTTGGGTTTGTGACAATCGAGCGACGTCTGCTCGGCCATCGGTTGCCCCGCGGAATCTTTGGGTCCCATATTGAACAGGAGGTAGTCGATGGTGAAGCTCAGTCCCAGTCGCTCTCGGCCGCTCCTGTCCTCCGTCATCATCTCTGGTGTTAAATACCTGGCACTCATGATTCACAAATCGTATGATTCAGCTAATCAGTGAAAATTTCTCTGTGGTCTTTAGAAAAATTGGGCTTTTAAAGCATGGCCTAGTCTCGCGCCCCTGGCTGCTCTCGCCCGAGTCGTAGCATTGACAAGATCACAGATAAAGATGAGCCTCTCAACTGTCGTTAACCTTGATGCGCTTATCGGCGACACGATCTCAATCGCGTGGAAATGACGTCAGTCTGTTTGTTAGGTTGAACGTGGCGACTTTTTCAAAACACCGGATTTTATCGAAGCGTCGCAGCCTCTTCGGTTAGCCGTACATTCCGCAATCCTCCTCAATCAAAGTTGGGCTTCACACTATTTATATGACCGTGAATTGATCCCTCACAGAAAGGGGCAAAGGAGGCACAGGGGAGGTCGAGGTAGGGGGTCTCAATTTGGGCGGATTATTTTTATTAACCTCAGCAAATCTGTGTAATTACGGGAGATTAAACACTCAGGACTGCGCGAGACACGGAGCGCCGGGGATGCATGCTGTAGAGTCAAAGGCCCTTTAGATGCCACTGTTATCCTGTTAAAGTTGTTTTGTCCAGTTGGGGAGGCCGTCCAAAAAGACTTACCACAATTACAGTGGATCAGTAATTAAACTTTTTCCACCGTTAATTTGACCTGCAACCTGTACGACTCAATTGAAAATATAAAAATTGAAATTTAAATAAATTGATATTATATGGTTGCAAAACTGTGCACACCCTCTTAAAACTGGGGATGTGGCTGTGTTCAGAATTAACCAATCACATTCAAACTCAGGTTAAATCCTCAGCACACACCTGCCACTCTCTAAAGTGCCTCTGATTAACCTCTTTTTTTTTTGTCTTTCCATCAGAAGCCTGAAGGTTTCATGCTAACTGATCACTGGTGTTTGGAATGGTTCATAATTCCATCCATCTTCACTAAGGCCCCAGTTCCAGCAGAAGAAAAAAGACCCCAAAGCATGATGCTGCCCCCACCATGTTTCACTGGAGGTATGGTATTCGTTTGGTGATGAGCAGTGTTGAGTTTGCACCAAACATACAGTAGCTTTTGGAATTATGGCCAAAAGGTTTAACCTTAGTTTCAACAGACCATAACATTTTCCTACGTGTTTGGGAGATTTCAAGTGTTTTTTTGTTGTTGTTGTTTTTTTTTGTTTTTTGTTTTTGTCTTTGTAAGATATGGCTTCTTCTTTGTCTTGCCACATCATCCCACAGCCCAGACACATGAAGAAGACGGGAGATTGTTGTCACAGGTACCAAACAACCAGTAATTGCCCAAAATTCCTGCAGGTCCTTCCATGTTGCCCTCAGCTTGGCAGCCTCCCTGACCAGTTTTCTTTTCATCTTCTCATCAATTTTGGATGGACATCCAATTCTTGGTGATGTGACGATATATTTTCCCCACTTGATGATGGCTGTCTTCACTGTGTTCAATGGTTTATTTCATGCCTTGGAAAATCTTTGTTCTGTTCTCTTGACTGATACTTTTATCATTCTGACGCTATGGAAGCTCACTACAGACCATGGGGTTCTGCTGTCAAATGTGATTACAAAAGTGTCAGGAAAAGCCAACTAGAACATCAGTACTTTATTTTGGGGTTAATCAGAGGCATTTTAAAAGTTGACAGGTGTGAGCTGACTTCCATTTAACATGAGTTTGATACGATTGGTTGATTCGGAACACAGCCACACCCCCAGTTACTAGAGGGTGTGCATACGTGTCCAACCACATTATCCATTATCTCAGTTATATATTTTTACAGTAATGGTGGAATTTTATATATATATATTTTAAATGATTTATCTTGGTCCTGTTTCGGTGTGTAGACTGTATATCTACTTTACATCCACTGTGGTACACATACATTTGATTCATCATGGAGATCTCATCAATAGAGAGAATTATATCTGAAAGTGTAGATTATTTTGACTGAAACAATTTTCCTTGAATTCAGGGGTCACCAACATGGCGCCCAAGGGCACCAGGTAGCCTCACAAGGACCGCATGAGTAACCTGCGGGCCTGCTCGACAACTAACAGTGATGGGACATTGTGATTTCCTTGAAATGTTGTAAAAGTGATCTTTTGAAAATGTAAACACTTGCAGAAATAAAGTGTTGCATATTGATATTTATCGGTTTCCTATCCGTTGCTTTGTTTTACTTCGCTGTCTGCTGCCAGTTCGGCATTGCAAATGAGAATCTGTTCTTAATTGCCCTGGACAAATAAACGTTAAATTATTAAATAAAGGAATTGCCCAAGAAGGAGCTTTCAGTTTCAAGGGGTTGGTGACCCCTGCTTTAAAGTACTGCACCTACCTTTATCGGGCACTCATTAATTACATCGATATTATTTTATAATTGTATTAAATTTTTCCTCATTATTATCCATCCATTTTCTATACTGCTAATTATATTTTCTTAAATTTATATGTCAATTTATATTCTTCCACATGGTCAATAAAGTATTTACTACCTACCTACCTACATTATATTTCCAGTAAGACTTTTGTGTTTGAATTGTTTTTTTCTTCTATTTTCTTTTATTTAAATTTAATTATTATTATTCTTATTATTTAATTTTACATTTTTAATTCTTGTTAACTGTTTGTGATTCTCCTCCCTGTGTGATGCGCTATATATAGTATCATAAAATGTACTTATTACATTTGTCTCTCGTGATTTTATGTGCATGGAAATTGTAAAATGGATTGCACAGATCGGAGTTTGACCTGCATTCATCACTGCATCAAGGTTAAGCGTCCTGTACATACTGTCCCAGTTTAACAAGTGATAAATTACACCATGTTGCCCTCTTCTGTTTAAAATGTGCAACATGAAGTGTACTTTTCGGCCAATTTAAAGCACTTGCCCGTCGTTGTAAAAATAGCAAATCCGTATTAGTGTTTATGGTCATTAACTTTTGTTAAAAGCAAACGATAGAGAAAGAAAATATCAATGTGGTACTGGATGCGAGCTGACTTTGTAATAGTGTGCATGTTAAGTAATATACACACAAAGCACTTCATCATGCTCTATCTTAGCAAGAAAGAAGAGCGTTCCTTTAATGACGTATTGCAACGAGGAGTCGCGGCAAAATAAAGCAGAAGATGTCATAACATAATATTCCGACTTGATCAATTGATTAGCGCCACTCGAGGGGGTATCCTTCCCACATGCTGCTTAAAAACCAGGACTGGATCTGGAAAGGGAGTGGATAAAAAGCCGATTTTTCTAACTTCAATCAATTTATTTCAACAAATATGACAGCGCTTGAAATTGGAGTTTGGGCACGGCGTGGCACGTGTTGGTGTTGACGAGTGGACGATACATTGCTGATTACGTGTTTTGTCTTTACGTGTTGGCGGAGCCACAGACAAAGCATCGAGTCCACATTTCCACAGCCCGGAGTGGATCTCTTAGCTCGGACGGGATCCCATTACACCATGCGACCTCATCCACTTGGCATCCCACGCTTTACACCCACGTCGGATTAAAAGTCTAGCCATCACCCACTTTGACCAAACCGCGACATTATAAACCCGTATTACCGTGAATACCTGAATATTGTGGCGGGTCGTGTCACGAGTGGACACCGGGGCCTAATTTGGAAAGGAGACCCGTCTCTTAGTGTTTTTAAAAAAAGTTACACTGTAACTTTAAAACCCGCTGGCCCCGCCCATTTAGAATGGAGCGCTCTGGGTCTTGGTGAGTACCACGCCGTGATTGGCCGACAGGAGCTGTCAGTCAAAGCGAGCTGAGCGCCCCATTGGTGAAAGACTAGCAGTCGGCTGGGACTCTCGCGGTACTGCTGCGTGAAGATGGCGGCCGAACTGGTGGAGGCGATGGCAAGTAGAGCCTCATTCGCTTTGCTTTCATGGGAAGCCGGGCGTGAGAGTGAGCGTCGAACACCCGGCGCGGGCGCCGAGAACCTCGGGGGCTTTGTGTGATAACGATTCAAAAGCGCTTACTGTCACAAACGTGGCGTAATAGGGTCGACTAGCCTCTGTTGCTAACGCAGCTTTCTTCCCAGTTAACTTAGCAAGTACGAAGGGTTAGCTTGTAGCAACACGCCGCTGGCTCCAAAAGAAGACGGCGAAAATGAATGATTCCCATCATAGTGCACTTGAGGTGTCTGTATTATCACATTTCCTTACGTTTCGACTCGCTTTCAGTTAAGATTATCTCTTGTGATACACGCTTAGTTTGCCAAGCTGTGCACCTGTCAAAACGTCCGGTTGCCATGATTGAGCACCGAAAAAGCTGTTTTCCCAACAGAGCTAACCGGCAGCGTCTGTGGATAACGTTTAAATGATGGCGCAGGGAAATGGAACAAACAGGGTTCCTTTCTCGTCTAATGGAACAACACTGTGCTGTGTTTGTAGCTTGTTAACGTCGACAAAATCCACATTGTTTTCGTACCGCATTCGAGTTAGCACGCCGATGTTACCTGCTTTTAAATGCCAAACATCGCTTGTATATTGTCTGATGGGAAATATTTCAAGTCCCATATACATATGTGACGTTAATAAAGCTTCATATCAACGCTTAAGTAACATTTAATGTGGCTATAAACGCATTACAGTGGCTTGTATGTTGTGTGGGAGGAAAGTGAATTCTCGCATGATTTTTTTGTGTAGTTCAAGTCGTCAAATGATTGCGTTTCAGTGCATTGTTCACCCTTTTGTCGTCGTGGGTATTCAAACAGTTTACCAGTGCTGTCATGGCCATACAATTGTTCTCTCTTGTTGAAAACATCCGTGTTGTTCGACCTTCTTACCCTGAGGAAAACGAAACCAGTTACCGTAAGTTCACAATATACCATTAGTGAAACAGTAGAAGATCTGGTTCCGGAATGCTAGTTGAGACTTAAATTCATGCTTCAAAAATGCGCCCATTGAAAGTAATGTAAACAGAAATGATCTGTTCCTGGGTCAATCTGATGCTGAGTTGAAAGCCTTAATCAGCACTACATTAAAAGTAGCATTTTAAGTATAACGAGATTTAATAAAACAAAGGTAAGTAAACTAGGCACTATGGCTGCAACTGTTATTTTAATAATCAGTCAATTATGTTTTCGATGAATCGGATTAAAACTATTTTTTTAACTTGCATCCTTTCTTACAAGACAGGGCATTATTTCGAATTGACAATACAGGCAAGTAACACAAAAAAATAGTGAATTATGATTCAGTTACTGATTTGGTCCGTAACATCCGTCAGAATAAAATTTACTAAAAAGAAATAAATAAAAATTACTGTTTTATTAGATTATTTGGACATATTGAAGTTAAACAAGGTCTCTAAATGATTAATCCATCATCCATCCATTTTCTGAGCCGCTTCTCCTCACTAGGGTCGCGGGGGTGCTGGAGCCTATCCCAGCTGTCACCGGGCAGGAGGCGGGGTACACCCTGAACTGGTTGCCAGCCAATCGCAGGGCACATAGGAACAAACAACCATTCGCACTCACAGTCATGCCTACGGGCAATTTAGAGTCTCCAATTCATGCATGTTTTTGGGGATGTGGGAGGAAACCGGAGTGCCCGGAGAAAACCCACGCAGGCACGGGGAGAACATGAAAACCCCACACAGGCGGGGCCGGGGATTGAACCCGGGTCCTCAGAACTGTGAGGCTGACGCTCTAACCAGTCGTCCACCGTGCCGCCTAATTGATTAATCAATTATCAAAATAGTTTTTGGTTCATTTAATAATTGGTTAGTTGTCCATTAATCGATTCATTGTTCCACTGCTACTATACACTGTTTGAAGACTCCACAAAATGGAGAGGAAACACAAAAATTGGCAGGCTGGTGCTGGCTGTTACTTAATTGTATTGTAGGTACATGCTATTTATATTGGCATTTGTGGGGTAAAATTGTTTTGCATAATAGTTGAAATCTATTTGATTGAATTTTTTTTTACAATATTTTCCCCCCCCTCATATTGTACTTAGCAGGAAGACACTGTCACATTAAGTGACATATTTCAGTTCAATGGTTATATTCATCTCACACGTTCCCTCAGGAATAATCGGTGCTACGGTCGAGCTGTTTACCATCATGAGAACTTCACAGAATGTACATGCAAAGTTTTAGTTAATATTTTCACATCTATAACTGGCATATAAGTGTTAAAAGATGTTAACTGCAGTTAATAAAGCAACAAATTGTACATGATGCAAAATTAATTTGTATCATTTTTCACTTCGCCATATTCTACTGACCACCCTGAACCGATGAGTAGAAAACATCCTTGCTGTGGTACGTTCCAACAAGTAAAATTTCTTGTTCTATGGTCGTCTCGTCATCCTTTATCATATTTCTCTCTTTTGCCATCACTGGTAACCTTATGTAGCGGCATTAAGAAAAACACTAAAATGCAGCAGTTTCAAGTAGGACTGCAGCTATTGAATATTTTTAGAATTTAGTATTCTACCTATTATCTATCTATATATATATGTTTTTAATTATGTATATATTTGTATTTATATATATATATATATATATATATATATATATACATATATATATATATATATATATATATATATAGCACTATTTAACAACAATACTAATAAAAAATGGGCATGGGAGTTGCAGATAATGTTTTTGTCGAGTTGGAATCGCAATCCTCACGTTCTACATTGTCGTATCTGTGACTGAAAGTGGGTGGCTTTAAAAAGCAGGGCCTAGTCTGGTGAGTGATGTGTGCATCAGTGAATGAGAGTGTAGTTGTCTGTTAGTTCAGCTTAGCCAGTCTTTGCATTGTGTCCCTGGTCGTAGGTTGTGGCTATAGCAGCCTGTGCGTGTGAATGAATGCATTACGTGTTTCTTTTGTTACCATTTGCTCAATAAAATGATTGAAAGTGCACAGGCGGCTGCATCATAGATTTTGCTTTTTTTATTTTGTAATAGCTATTAGATAAATTATTTCAGCCCTAGTTTCAAGGCAGTTTGATGTTCATTATGATTAGCTTGCAACCAGTTGAATCCCTGCAAAATGTCTTCACTGTTTTCAGTAGTCAATATATAAAGTGCTATTCCTTTTAAATAGTTTTAAATTGTTCAGTTATATGGCACAAATTGTGTTTTCCTTTACAGAATTTACTTGTTTGGTTCACTTTGAGTGGCTTTCTGCACTGAAAGTTAAATGATGCACATGTGACACACCCCAAATGCTGTCTTAACTCAATTTTGCTACTATCACAAGGGACTCGTTTTCACCAGTCATGTAATTTATCTCCTTGTGTTTTGTTTTCAATCCAGAACATGGTCAAAAGTTTCCGGGTCTCCGACCTGCAGACGCTGCTGGCCTCCATGGGCCGCAGCAAGAGCGGCTTGAAGCATGACCTGGTGGGCCGGGCGTTGAGGCTGGTCCAGACGGAATACAGCCCTGAGCTGCTCAAGAACGTGCGACAGCTCTACGAGTCACGCTTCCCCAGAACGTCCACCTGGCTGGCTGCACGGCGTCCGGAGGGCATCCCGGTTTCCTACTCGTCCCTCAGCTCAGCCCCGTCAGCCACCTCTCAGGGTGTTGAATACCTCAACGGCATCTCTAAACCGATGGCCACCCCCGCGCCGGAGGTCAAGCTGGTGCCGCTGCCCTTCTATCAGACTTTGGAAACACTGCTGCCACCAACGGAGCTCAGTGAGTTTGCACATTGATCCCTTATATATGTACAGTAAACCCTTGCTATTCATAGGCGTTAGAATGCTAGCATGTTGTTTGCTTTGCAACCCGTAAAAATACCAAGTACTTTCCAGTTCGCCATTTTTATTCCTTATTTTTAATCAGTGATACATACGGTACTCTTTTAAAACTCTACCTAACAAAATATAAAAGCAACACTAATTTTTGCTCCCCCTTTTCATGAGCTGAACTCAGATATCTTACTATTTTTATGTATACAAAAGGCCTATTTCTTTTAAATATTCTTTACAAATCTGGTTAAATCTGTTTGCTGACATATCCAACCACCTCACAGGGGTGCCATATTAAGATTCTGATTAGAGAGTAGGATTATTGCACAGGTGTGCCTTAGACTGTCCACAAAAGGCCACTCATAAATGTCAGTTTTATCACACAGCACAATGCCAAAGATGTCGAAAGTTTTGAGGGAACATGCAAGTGCCATGCTCACTCCAGGAATCTCCACCAAAGCTGTTGCCCTTAAATCGAATGTTCACTTCTCTACCATAAGCCATCTCCAAAGGTGTTTCAGAAAATTCGGCAGTACATCCAACCGGCCTCGCAACCGCAGACCACTTGTAACCAAACTGGCCGAGACCTCCACATCCAGCATCTTCACCTCCCAAGATCGTCTGGGACCAGCCACCTGGACAGGGCAGCTGCTGAAACAATCGGTTTGCATAGCCAAAGAATTTCTGCACAAACTATCAAAAACCGTCTCAGGGAAGCTCATTTGAATGCTCGCCGTCTTCATTGGTGTCTCGCTTGACTGCAGTTTGTGGTTGTAACTGACTTGAGTGGGCAAATGCTCACATTCTATGGCGTCCTGCACTTTGGAGCGGTGTTGTCATGGTTGAGTCCAGATGGCAGACTGTGTGTATGGCGTCGTTTGGAAGATCGGTTTGCTGCTGTCAGCATAGTCAATCAAGTGGCCCGTAATGTCGGTGGGGTTATGGTATTGGTAAGTGTGTTACGGACAACAAACGCAAGTGCATTTTATTGATGGTATTATGAATGAGATACTTTGACAAGACCCTGAGGCACATTGTTGTGCCTTCATACCTTAGAATCACCATGTTGCAGCATGATAATGCACTGACCCATGTTGCAAGGATCTGCACACAATTCCTGGCAGCTGAAAGCATCCCAGTTCTCACATGGCCAGCCAGCATAATCACCAGACATGTCACCCATTGAGTGTTTGTAATGCTCTGGGTTGGTTTATATGACAGTGTGCTGCAGTTCCTGCCAATATCCAACAACGTTGTACAGCTATTGAAGAGGAGTGGACCAACATTGCACATGGCATAGTCAACCTGAACAACTATGCTGTTTTATCAGGACCTTGATATGCCACATCTTTGAGGTGGATGGATTAACTCCGTAAAGGAGAGGTGCTCAATGACGCAGATTTGTGAACAATATTTTACAGAATTATGCCATTTTGTTTTCATAGAATCTTAGGCTGTGGACACACTGCAGGTCAATTCTGATTTATTCTTTGCCCAATGTCACATGTATCTGATTCAATATGAACAGGACAATTCAGAAATGTTTATTTTATTTATTTTTCTCTCCCAAAACAGTCACAAGCCTCTTTCATATGTGGATATACAGACCCTTTCCAAAAAAAAAATTCATATCATGGAAAATGTTATTTATTTACATAATTTCATTCAAATAATTATACTTCCATAGATTCAGGGCCCACAATTTAAACAATTTCAAGTATTTATTTGTTGATTATTACATAATTTGGGCTTCAATTACATAAAACTCACAAAATCAAGAATTCAAAAAATATGAATACTGTGAAGGAATCAGCCCAAATTTTGCAGGCCATAAATGTTTTAAACTGAGTGTCACACATTAATCATCCACTAAACTCTCAGCACCTGCACAGGTTTCCCCAGGTGTGATTAAATTGCTTCAGTTTGGTTCCATTGTCTCAGTTGGGTTTAATATAGGGAAGACTGCAGACTTGACAACTGGCCAGAAAACCATGATTGATACCCTTCATAGGATGGGTAAGCCACAAACGTTCATAGCTAAGGAGGCTGTGTGTTCACAGAGTGGTGTGTCCAAGCACATCAATGGAAAGTCTAGTGGAAGGACAAAATGTGGCAGGAGAAGATAGACCAGCAAAAGAGATGACCGTGGGCTTCAGGGGATCATCAAACAGAAGATTCAAGAATCTAGCACAGATCCAGAAAGAGTGGAATCAGCCGGGAGTCACAGCTTCAAAAACCACCACGTTCAGACTCATCCGGTGGATGGGGTACAATTGTCAGGGTCCTCGGGTCAAGCCACTTCTGAGCCAACGTAGGAAGCGTCTCAACTGGGCCAAGGAGAAGAAAGACTAAACTGTTGGCCAGTGGTCTGAGGTCCTATTTTCCGATAATAGTGTGCCTTTCATTTGTGAATCAAGGTCCAAGGGTTTGGAGGAAGACTGGTGAAGAACAGAACGCAAGCTGCTTGAGGTCCAGTGTGAACTATCCACAGTCAGTCATGATTTGAGGTGCAATTGACAGCAACTATCAAGGAAATCTGGGCTTCCATAATTCCCAGGCAATGCCACAGGCCGATTGCCTCAATGCCACGGCGCATCGAGGCAGTGATTAAAGCAGAGGGATTCCCAACCAAGTATTGAAGATTAACATATCGTTTTGAAAGTACCATATTTTGATTGATTTAATGTGACCCTAATGTCTGTATTTTTTTTTTCTACAAAAACTGAGAAATGGTGATTTCTTCACAGTATTCCAATTTTATGAGCTGGAAACCCAAATTATGTAAAAATAAACAAATACTTGAAATTGTTTCAATTGTGGGCCCTGAATCTATAATATATGAAAGTTAAACTTTTTGAATGTAATTATGTAAAACAACTTTTCCATGATATTAATTTTTTTGGGAAAGGGTCTGTAACTCTGATATGTATCCAATGTGATTGCAGTCTGGATGCTCAGGTCATGCTCATCTGACCTTATTGTCTTTAAAAGGCAAAAACGGTCACAATTGTTCAACAAAACAGACGTGCACGACAAGCAATGACAGATGACAGAACAGAAAACAAACAAAAAGTGTTCAATTTCTAATTTTGGTTCAGTGTATATATTTTGCAAAAACGTTTTATTTTTAGTTGGGCACTTATTGTACCTTATGTTGAGCAGCTAGCTGTTACCACATGATCAGCTGTTAACTTCCACCACTGCCAATAGCAAGCCGGACCGTTGTCTGCATCCTCTTGAGAAGTTTACTCCCTGCTTTTCTCTGCAGTCCACCCCACAAGCAGGCCTTTTGGACATCTACCGGAATCTTCCATCACATTACTGTTAGCTGTCAAGCCAGCCGACCATCAGCCAGTGGCCAACTCGAGATAATCTTCGGCTAACATGGTGCCTTAGAAGGAGCAGGGCATTTTTTGATTTGCGACTCGGCTGGGCTTTATTCTACAGGGACTCTTTGGATCACAATGGAGTTTGTTCCTACGGTGGCAAATTTGTTCCCAACGTTGACATCTGATAAAAGAAGGGTATTCCAATTAGTCACGGGGTAGGTCATCCACTTTAGACAAATGAACTCCTTCCTCAAGTAGTCTTTTGTCTTTTCTACCTAGAAAAAAAGTTTTAACTGTATTTTTTGCAGTTGAGACACTGTTGTTCACAAGAACATTGAAGAGTTAAATGCTCAGCCCGTTTAAACTTTCTAAACAAAACAGAAGCACCTACCGAATACATAAACTGTCGGATGAAGTGTGCATGCTTACCACATGCTGTGCAGTAGGCCTGCACGATATTTTGTTTGAGCATCGTCATCGCAATGTACAGTGGTACAAAAAGTATTGTTAGCCACCAATTGTGCAAGTTCTCCCACTTACAAAATGAGAGAGGCCTGTAATTTTCATCATAGGTATACGTCACCTATGAGAGACACAATGAGGGAACAAAACCCAGAAAGTCACACTTTAATTTTTATTTTTTAATATAAAGAATTTATCAAATTATGGTGGAAAATAAGTATTTGGTCAATAACAAAAGTTAATCTCAAGACTTTGTTATATACCCTTTGTTGGCAAAGACAGAGGTCAAACGTTTTCTGTAAGTCTTCAAGGTTTTCACACACCGTTGCTGGTATTTTGGTCCATTCCTCCATGCAGATCTCCTCTAGAGCAGTGATGTTTTGGGGCTGTCGCTGAGCAACACAGAATTTCAACTCCCTCCAAAGATTTTCTATGGGGTTGAAACCTGGAGACTGGCTAGGTCACTCCAGGACCTTGAAATGCTTCTTACAAAGCCACTCCTTCGTTGCCCAGTGTTTGGGATCATTGTCATCCTGAAAGACCCAGCCACGTTTCATCTTCAATGCCCTTGCTGATGGAAGGAGATTTTCACTCAAAATCTCACGTTACATGGCCCCATTCATTCTTTCCTTAACACGGATCAGTCGTCCTGGTCCCTTTGCAGAAAAACAGCCCCAAAGCATGATGTTTCCACCCACATGCTTCACAGTAGGTATGGTGTTCTTTGGATGCAACTCTGCATTCTTTCTCCTCCAAGCACGACAAGATGAGTTTTTACCAAAAAGTTCTATTTTGGATTCATCTGACCATATGACATTCTCCCAGTCCTCTTCTGGATCATCCAAATGCTCTCTAGCATGAACTTCAGACGGGCCTGGATATGTACTGGCTTAAGCAGGGGGATACGTCTGGCACTGCAGGGTTTGAGTCCCAGGCAGCGTAGTGTGTTGGTGATGGTAGCCTTTGTTACTTTGGTCCCAGCTCTCTGCAGGTAATTCACTAGGTCCCCCTCCTGTGGTTGTGGGATTTTTGCTCACTGTTCTTGTGATCATTGTGACCTCACGGGGTGAGATCTTGCGTGGACCCCCAGATCGAGGGAGATTATCAATGGTCTTGTATGTCTTCCATTTTCTAATAATTGCTCCCACAGTGGCGGCACGGTGTCCGACTGGTTAGCACATCTGCCTCACAGTTCTGAGGACCGTGGTTCAAATCCCGGCCCCAACTGTGTGGAGTTTGCATGTTCTCTCTGTGCCTGTGTGGGTTTTCTCCGGGTACTCCATGGTAAAAAAACATGCGTGGTAGGTTGATTGAAGACTCTAAATTGTCCGAAGGTGTGAATGGTTGCTTGTTTATACGTGCACTGCGATTGGCTGGCGACCAGTTCAGGGTGCACCAGCAGAGGGACCTGTTAGGAGATGCTCAAGAGATTAAAGACTGTACATCTGCTAGATTTCCTATTTCGCTTTTCACAATGAAACTAGGCTGGCATGCGGCAGCTGCGTGGGCGAGGTACGTTCAGGGACACTGCATATATGGGAGTGAATGTGTTCTTTTGTAATACGGTACATAATTGTAAAAATGGATTACTAAGGAAATTATTTGTATCACAATGCTCTAGTTAAAACACTAAGATTACACTGTGGAATTTGTTTGAAAAATAAAAATAGCTAAATTATTTTGTTCATAGTCAGCCAGAGCTGCGAGGAATGCAAAGTTATCAATCTCCTTTCACCATCGTTACTGTCATACTGTGTTGCATGTTTTTGTTTGCACATTAAGGACAAAAGTACTGCCTTTGTTTTAATTCATTTAAAAAAAAAAAACAATCAGGCAATGTTTTTCCTCATGTTTTTGAGATTGTTGGGTGAAAGCTTCAGCTGGCAACTAGCATGGATTGGGTGGCGGCAACAGGGAAATGAAATCCAAATATTTTGAGGATAATAGCCAGTCAGCAACGTATTGAGAGAAGGGGGGGGGGGGACTATGAACCAGTTCGTTTTTGGAGCAGTGAACTTAATTAACAATTTTGGATTATGAACTGGTTAATTTTTGGAGCGATGAACTGAACTTTGAACTAGTTCGCCTAGAAAATTAACTTTCCCAACACTGATCCTGTATTATTTCACATGGCAATATATATTGCAGGATTAAAAAAAAAAAAAAAAATCGCAATGTTATCCCCCCCAATATCGTGTAGCCCTACTGTGCAGTATTATAGATGATCTTGCGTTACGTGGCGTCAGCGTTATTTGCACACTGTAGCCTCTTTCAGTTTGGTCACGGAAGCTGGCATTCTCCTGGCTCTTTCCCGTCTTGCTGTCCTGTCCTACGGGGCAGATAGGGGATCGTATAGGTTAAATTCCAACCGGGAATTTGTTGTCTTCCGATGCGCAACAGATGAAACACCGCCATTTTGACTCAGTTGGTTCCTTCAGTGGGTTCTGCCTTGAAAGAGACAGGTGTTGCAATGTAATGAATCCGTTGTGCCAGTTTGCACCAATTCAGTGTGAAAGTGGCTTCTGATGTGATCACTCAATGTTGTGTGCTGGTTTTTCTGCATTTCTCCTTAAGTGTTTTTTTTTTTTTTTTTTTTTGGTTCTTTCACTTGACATTCCTTTTCATGTGTGTAACACTATTTATACCATAAGCAATTAATACTACAGTGTTAGAACAACCCAAATCAAATGCTAACAAAAAAAAAATCACATTTAAAATATGAGCCTCTACCAAATCATTGAGCTGTCACTTGATGGTAAAAACTTTAAGAGGCATAACGGCAAAAACAGGAAGATGTTTTTATTTTGTAAGAAATGTGCAGCTCAAAGGTTTGGGGACATATGATTCACTGTATTTGTTGTATTTGCTTTTTTTTTTAATGCACTAAAATATTGCAAAAAATATGGACTATTACCACAGTAAGCATTTCTATCTTAATCTCATCTGTGTAGGGACCAACAGCCTACATTTGAGTTTTACAATAACAAAACGTGTTAAATGTTAAATCATTTCTTTAAAAACATGGTCTACCAAACTGTTAAGCTGGCATCGATGGTACTGATTTGCTTTCTCAGTGTGTTCTGCCGAATGGTCTATCCAGCTGTTAGAAGGTTAATATTCCAAAATTCCGTATATAAAAGCCCCTCCCCATCTGTACTTGAGTAAATAGGGAAACGCCGCCCCTGGCCAGTGTGGCCACAGTTTGAAGAAATACGGTATAATGAGTGATTGATGTTGATGTATTGCTATTGATCTGTTTTGACAGTTGCCCAGAATAACGAGAAACTGCAAGACAGTCAGTGCATATTTGAGTTAACACCAAGTCAAGCAGACCAAATCAGAAACGCAAGGTAGGAATTTGTAGCGTTTCCCAACTGCCCTCTTTAGTAAACAAGGCCTTTCGAGCCTGTGGTGTAACTTGTGGTCTGTAATTGTTGCAGTGAAATTCGCCCAGGAATTAGATCGATCCAGGTGGTGCTTAGGTAAGAAGCAACTGTCATTGTCACTTTGGGTGTCATTTTCAGCAAGTTACATTACTCTTAAGTCAGCACATACTCATCATCATTTTAATTAATAAAAATCATTGTCATTCTGTAGAATTAGAAGCATTCTCATGTTGGAAACCTTTTCTGTGTTGCAGAATATGCTACACAGATTCCATTGGGGTTCAAGAGGACCAGTATCCTCCCAACATCGCTGTCAAAGTCAACCAATCTTACTGTCATGTCCCGGTGAGGATAGTAATGACTGTCTGTTCACAAAATTAAAAACACTTTTAATGCTCTTGTAGAATCTGTTCCTCTGTCATAAACTAAAGTTATGAGCTTTTGTGCTGCAGGAAGACAGGTCATCAATATTGCTGTGGTAGAATGATTTCTGAGCTAACTGCTGATTTTAATGTGTATTTAAGCACCCTACATGTAATCCAGGCAGTAAATTCCAGAAACGGTTTCTTAAACAATGTACTCATTGTTTCTCATTTATCCTTCAGGGCTACTACCCCTCCAACAAGCCTGGCGTGGAACCTCGACGTCCTTGTCGCCCTGTAAACATCACTCCTTGGTTACATCTCTCCAGCGTCACCAACAGAGTCACCGTCACATGGGGAAACTTCGGCAAGGTAGACGTCTACACACGTCCTGTTTAAAAACAAACCAAAAAAAAAACACTTGTGTTCCACAATTAATTGCCGTGCACTCGTGACTTTTGAACATGTGCTTTCAGCGGTACTCTGTGGCAGTGTATTTAGTGAGGATGTTCACTGCATCGGACCTCTTCAGCCAGCTCAAACTCTGCTCTGTTGAGAGTGCGGAGCGCTGTCGTGAGCGCAGTGAGTGTTCATCTTTTACTCCTCTATCAAAGAGCTTACCAAATTGTTAGTCATAATGCTTTTTCATGTATTTATTCGTAGTTCAAGATAAGCTACGTTTTGACCCAGAAAGTGAGATTGCCACTACAGGCCTCAGAGTTTCTCTCATTTGTCCAGTGAGTATTTGTTGTTTGATAATGGAAAAGTGACTTTTCAATGTTTGTATACAAATAGTTGGGTGCCTGTTTATGAACAGAAACAACCAAGTTATCTGCCTGTTTCTGGAACTGTGTGAGGGAGCTGTGTTGCCCTCCCCCAACCGTTGCAAAATGTTGGCGCTAATTACCTTAATAACAACACCCACATAGTTTGTCCGCTGATGATTTGGGTGCTAGGCTAGCTGAATTTCCAGAGCAAAAGAATCACTTAAACGTGGTGGTCTAAACCAGAGGTCTCAAACTCATTTTTGTTCCAGGCCACATTGTTGGTACGGTTTTCCTCAGAGGGCTGTTATGACTGTGAAACCATGTAAATGTTTCATCACCTCATCAAAGTATTACATATACACAACAAATTGATGGATAACAGGTTTTGAAATTAGAAATCAAGGATAATCGCTTGTTCAGCTTTTGTTAAAGTTACTGTAAAAAGGGGTTTAGTATCAACAAATTCTTGCAATATGGCAATCTTATTTGTTACGGGCTCGATGTGGCACCCGGGCCTTGAGTTTGACAACTGTGGTCTAAACTATCATGTCAAAGCCAAAAGATAAGCAGAGCTGTAATTCAGTTCTGGAAGTAAATTTCCATAGGTTTGCAGCTCTGCAACAACGTAAGCCTACTCAGTGTTGTCAACGTCGTGACTTTGTTGCTACCTTTAGCAACTATTCCTGAGCCTCCGGTGAACCCAAAAAAGAAACCGCGATGAGTGAACAATCTAGCGACTTGTGGATTGTTTTTGGAGACTCCCTCCAGAACAGGAGATGTTCACCTGTGTTCGGACTAATTAATGGCATGTGTGCAAAGCTCAACTGGCTAATTTAACCGGAGATCGGGCCCATAACTGATAGTTATGCGACGCGAGAAGAAGTACAAAGTTCTGAGACTTCCACGTTTTTGATAAGACTATTCGTAAACCGAAAATAGGGTGTAACCTGAGGTAGGTTTTCTTTAAAAAATAAATAAATAAAATAAATAAATTGTTTGTAAACCGATTTGTTCGTAAACCAAGGTTCCACTGTACTTACAAGCATGCTTCTCTCCTCAGCTGGTGAAGATGCGCATCGGTGTGCCGTGTCGAGTTCTAACCTGCGCCCATCTTCAGTGTTTCGACGCAGTCTTCTTCCTACAGATGAACGAGAAGAAGCCCACGTGGACCTGTCCCGTGTGTGACAAGCCGGCGCCCTTTGAGCTGCTCACTATTGACGGGTAAACTTGTACCCATTTGAAACGCGCTGTAACACTCTACTACTTCCTTATGCTACTCGTGATTAATAAGTGATTGACAAACTTATATTTGCTACAGGTTTTTAAAATAACACTAGTTTTTATCACACTCAACTTTTTTTTTTTTGGTAGGTTTCTTGGTAGCTCTATATTGTCATAGAACAATATTCTTTGGGTCTTGAAAAACCAGTCAAAATACTCTAAAATTGCTGGCAATATGGGAAACTCCGCTCTGAAAAAGGCTAGCTGTAAATTAGTTAATACAATATAACACCTACTCTAATTATAGATTTAATGTTGAATGACACCCCCCCCATTTTCCTCTCAACACGTATTGTTGAGGCTGCCCAAAAAAGCCAAAGAAACGCAACAAATGTGCAAGTCAAATCCTCCACAATGTCTCACGTGACAGGTTGAACTCTGACAGTATTATGTGGTTTTGCAGAATCGCATCTTTCGCGAGGCTCAGTTATGACTGTGTTTGTGTTTCAGGTTGTTGTCTGATATCCTAAAAGAAACGAGCGAGGAAATCGAGGAGATTGAGTACCTGACGGACGGCTCCTGGCAACCTATCAGCGATGACAAGGAGAAGGAAAAAGAAAGAGAACGCAGCGACACGCCAGAATACTCAATGGTCGATATGTGTACGTGGAAAACACTCGCTCTTCCCACATTGCACAGCTTTTCCCAAAATGCACAGGAGGTGACAATTCAGTGCTACATTGTCCTCAGTCTTTGCACGTTTTCAGAAATTCTCTTCAAACATATAGAATGTATTTAGAAACACGTCTGAGTTCACTTAAGAGGGTCTTTAAAGTGTGGAATGGCTCTCACAGATGCAAATTCAGAAATGGGTAGAGAATTAGTTACAGCCGTACCTTGACTTACGAGTTTCGTTTATTCCGTGGCCAAGCTTGTAACTCAATTTACTCAATCAAATGAATTTTCTCCATTGAAATGAATAAAAATGCCATTACTGTAATCTGTTCCATCTCCCCTAAAAAGGCCACAGTTTTCAATAAAATAAAAATCACTGTATTGTATAGAAAAACATCCTAAAGCATAAGACAATCGAAAGAAATACACTTGTGTACATACAAGGTTGTAATTATTCAGTTTGACGATTTGATTTGTATCATTACTCGTGGTTGCCGATTGGATTCAAGGACGATTTTGGTACATTTAGAACAATAAGAAACATTTCAGTGGCTTGAAATCGATTCAGTAACTTTTTTATCCAAAGATTGAACCAGTGTGAAATAAATACCTGAATAATGGATAGTGCAGGTGAAATTTCCTAGGTTCCCGTTTGTTGTAAGGGAAAAAGGTCAAATTAATTACGGTCATTAAATATAAAGATTTTTCTAATGTATGTGAAACAGCAACTTATTGTTATTTATATTCAGCTATGATTTTACTGGTTCAGCCAGTTTTTTCCTCGAAGAGGTTTGGACCGGCTGGACCCAAAAGGTTTGAGAATTTCTGTTCTAAAGAGTCGATTACTAATGTCTTGAAACGAAACACTTTGACGTTTCCATGGGGAAAAGCTTTTGCAAAAAGTGTTAATACATAGAGCGCTAAGTAAGTGAACAAATCTGCTCTTTGTGACATAACGTGAGGTTTGAAAACAGCAATGCGATGGGATTGTAGGAATATAAATTTGTACATTAATGAATGAGGGCATTACGTAATTGCTTTTTTTTTTCTTTCTAATCACTCGAGCAGTGGCGTATCAGAAGGTCGCTCATAACTCAAATTTTGGCTCGCAACACGGAGCAAAAATCAACCAAGCACCGGCTCGTAACAAAAAAAACTCAGTATTTGTATACAAGACAAAAGGTTGATTTTAAATAATATAAGGGACAATTAAAAAGTAATGAGCCCAGTTTTTTTAAAAGGTTTATTTAGGAAAATAAGTTTTGTTTAAACCTATTCTCTTCCTGTCAGCAATTTTGGGTGCCCATCAGAAGCAGAGAGCTGTGATTGAATTTCTTGCTTTGGAAGGGAAACCACCACTAAACATTTTCTAAATGTATATGGGGAAGCTGCAATAGGCTACAAGAGTCAAAAAGTGGGTGTCCAGGATCAAAGGCGAAGAACAATAGCCTGTTTTGAGTGACCTCTGTGACAAGGAAAGGAGCTTGTGAAGTCATTCAGTTCCTTTGGCTGGACAACAATAACCCGTCCCCCATACTCAACCGATCTGGTACAATTAGATAATCACCGCTTGAACCTTTAAAGAAGGAGTTAGGGGTGAGCACTTCTCTGGTAATGAACAAGTTAAGCAAGCTGGAAAAAAATTGTTTAAAACTGCCGCCAGCTGAATTTTATTAGGCTGGCATACATGCCCTTGTTCATTGAAGGACAGTTGGTCCTTCAATGAACGGCAAAAAAAAAAGGCAGAGTATATTGAAAAGTAGTGATTAAATCCCCACTTTTTGGGTGTTATGTCTGTGGATATTGCCTTTCAATTGCAATTCATGATTACTTTTTGACTGCCCCTTGTACGTAGTCTTTAAACGCCGGTCAGCGAATCGGGAAAACTCCGCTTTGATGGCCAGATTTCTCCCTACTTGGAATTCTGGGAAATGGGGAGGCTAGGCATTTGTGTGATTGCAAGTCACCCATTTTCTCAAACTTCCATGTCTTGATTCTAGGTGTTCCTGAGACAAACGGTCACTCGCCGGCCCACAGCAGCACCAGCCTGTCGGGCAAATCTGGTGGGGGCACGGCGGTGGCGGCGGCGGCGGCAGCTGTCGTCGGAGGAGGGCCCTCCGCGCCGCCTGGAGGCGTGGTGGTGGATCTGACTCTTGACTCGTCCTCTGAGGAGGAAGGGGGCGGGGCCGGCGGCGACAGCGAGGACACTGAGGACAGCGCGGACAGCCCCACCCCCAAGAGGGGGCGATACAACTACGACAAGGACTTGGTCACCGCGTACTGACCCCTGCACCTTCTCATCAATCCCCCTCACCCCGCCTTGTGGACTATACAAAGGGGGGCTCAAAGCACGGCGCAGTAATACACTAGACAGTGACCTTCCATCATTAAAACAGTCTTTTAGCAGCAAAACAATCTTTTAGCAGCTCCACACACACATTCAGCCTAGTCTCATTAGGATTCCCGTTTGTACTCTACTCAACCACTGGAAGCCAACCAGTTTTGGCTAACCATCATCCTGCAGCAAATACTTGTACTATACTGTCCTCATTGAGAGAAATTCAATTGATTCCTCGCAAACCTTCTCCTCCACCATCAACATCTACAATTCCTTCACTTGACAGACTTCTTCGTCTTTATATCTGACCAGGAACAATAGGCTCTTAACGCCGCTGTGCGTCTGATTTTTGGCACATTTGTGATGAAGGAGGGACTGTTTAAGCAAAGTCAAAGTTGGGGGGGGGGGGGGGGGGGGGGGAGGAAAAACAAATGGCAAAAGAATAATCTGAACGTGATGCAAACCTCTCCCACTGCATTTCTTGTTTTGTCAGGATTTGATCTGTTTTAATTATCTAAAAGTGTAGAACAATGGCCTGGATGTGTGATGCTTTCCATATCCTTAGTTATTATTTTGCCCTTTTTAGATTAAAAAACAAAACAAAACAAAAAACTACCTCAGTCATTACACACTCAGCAGACTGATCAGAAGGAGCATAGGACAGACTTCCTGACGCCCATTTTACACTGGAGACTTTATGTATTTTTAAATTTCATTATTTCTATGCAGTTCATCTTGAATGGGATCAGTGCTATCGTCTGGCTTCTACTTTATGATCCCCTCCCAGGAAATGGGTGAAGTACGACGGCTTATGTTGTACAGTTAGCAGATGAGAAGTCACTCTGCTCTTTGGCGCCCTTGATGTGGAAGTCTCTCTAAATTATTCACAAATGCTGTTATCCTCTCTCCCCTCGCTGCATTTGTCCGATTGCATCATTCAGTTATTGAATCTTGTGTGCGGTTTGATCATTGACATCCTGCTTCATCTGGACTTTGTTTTGCGGTGGTTTTAAAATTACTAATCCAACGTGTCAGTAAATACATGCAACGTCCCGTCTACCCACGATCCTCCAGTGTAGTTTAGGTTACGCCTCCCATTTGCTGGGATGGGACTTTTGAATTTGGGACCCATCGCTTTGTTGCTGAAGCCGTTTGCACGCATTTTGTTTATGACGATAAAGCCATTGTGTAATGATTATCCATCCACACTCTTGCCACAGTACAAGGACCAGGAAATAGTGAATGTTGGTGTCTTTTGCTGCGCTTAAAACAGGAATCTTTGTTGATACCCTTGCGGCTTGGATTTTGGTTGTCTGTTGAGTTAAATCTGGTCTTCCGACTTGTTTTCTCACCATTAATTGTCTGTCTCTAGGTTATTCTTTGAAGTCCCCCAGGTTCAGGTTTGCCTCTGTGGAACTGAGCCAGATGTTTTTTGGGGTGAGGATGGGTGTGAGGGGCAGCGGGTCTGGTTATGACTATACAGTATGTTGTGGCATCTCTTATGGTAAATGCATAAGGTAGCATGGACAGATGCTTACAATCCATGATGTAAATGTTTTTGTTTTGTTGTTTTTTTATATGTTCATATTAAAAGACAATAAAAGTGAAATGATATTTTATTATTAAGCCTCGAATTGCTTCCAATTGTTCTGACAGGCAAAACCAGAAGGGAAGAAGTGGGGTTGGATAACTGATGATAATGGTGTTGATGTCTGAGGACTAAAAGGCGTGTGTAGTTAAATTCCAGATGCTCAGCCTGAGGATACGATTGTACAATTGAATGATCGAATTCTAACAGCTGTTATTGATGTATGGAATTAAAGTCAAGTTCTTTAAAACTTGTCTTCTATGTTTTCTGCTGCGATCAAGACATTTTTGATGGGTAGTTAAATGGTTTAATGTGCTGTGTCATGTTAGTGACAAAGGCACCCCTTGCAATTCTAAAAACAACCTCTGAGGAACTGATTATAAAAGCCACCCAAATTATGCAAACTATGAAGTCCTAATATAACAAGAATGCTAGGATCTTAGTAAAAAGTTGAGAAACGGTAACATGACCTTGAATGTATAAAAAAAAATGCAGTTTTATTTAAAATAGAACATTACACACAAAAAGCTGAAATGTGAGAATACTGAATACTACTACACAATTATTCAATATACAACTTAAAGGAAAATGTGATGTTGCAAAATAAGCATAAGAATTTCAGAAACAAACTGTTATGGAAGTAAATTAAGAGAGAAATCTTATTATGGCATAATATTACAAGTTGTAGTATTGTGAGGTGGAGAAAAAACAAGTAAAATGAGGAAAAAGTAATATTACAAGAAGTAATGATTTGAGAGAAAAAAATATGGGAAAAAGTACGGTAGAGTTTAAAAATAAAGTCATGGTAGAAGAAACAATCTGTTTATAACTATATATTCATAGTCCTCTGCGACTAAAATTAGTACCGTACTAATGAGCTGGGAGAAGTCAGACGATGAGACAGCTCAACGTGCAGTATATCAGTCTCTATCTTATACTGCCCCCAGGTGGCCAAGGCGGGCACCCCAGTAAGAACAGCGTAATGGCCAATTTAATTCTATTCAATTATGTCATTGGAATATGTTTTTTTATAAAATATACTATTATGGACTGTTAGAGAGTTATTAATTACAGATGATGATGAAATGATGTAATTTAATTTCAAAATGAAATTGTAATTATTACATTATTGGGAAAAAAAATGTAACACAAAAAGATAAGCTTTTGGAAATTTCCATGATTACAATTACAATTGCATTTGAAAAGTAGTAGCATTTTTTTTTTTTTTTTCATATCACTTCTTCCTTCAAAAGCTGACGCTTATGATTGGCTCTCACTGGTCATGTGCCATTCTGGCTCAAACATGACATTTTTATTAATATGACCTCGAAGCGGTACCTTGTGAAATCGATTAATTTGAGATTATGAAAAGATTAGACTCAGTTTTAACACTTGGACACAAAATAAAATTTACCTTTGAACAGTTTCATCTTTATAATGGTGGACTTTTTTTTATGGAACATTCACTTATCTGGGTTGTCATACGAAATGGTATTGTCTAAATTGTGCACATTTGTCATTAGGTCAACATGTTATGTTTATACAGAATGCAATGATTCGCAAATCATGTTCGACCTATATTTAATTGAATACACTACAAAGACAATATATTTGATGTTCAAACTGATAAACTATTGTTTTTAGCAAATAATCATAAACTTATTTTTTTTTAGGGCTGCAACATGTTCCAAAAAAGATGGGACAGGGTCATGTTTACCACTGTGTTACATCACCGCCACACATTTTCAATGGGAGACAGGTATGGACTGCAGGCAGGCCAGTCTAGTACCCGCACTCTTTTACTACGAAGCCACGCTGTTGTAACAGGTGCAGAATGTGGTTTGGCATTGTCTTGCTGAAATAAGCAGGGGCATCCATGAAAAAGACGTTGCTTGGATGGCAGCATATGTTTCTCCAAAACCTGTATGTACCTTTCAGCATAAATGGTGCCTTCACAGATGTGCAAATTACCCATGCCATTGGC
Source organism: Phycodurus eques (assembly GCF_024500275.1). NCBI lineage: Eukaryota > Metazoa > Chordata > Actinopteri > Syngnathiformes > Syngnathidae > Phycodurus > Phycodurus eques. The sequence continues at coordinate 21,150,998 of NC_084532.1, read as the reverse complement.
ACTAACACAACCCCATACCATCACAGATGCTGGCTTTTGAACTTTGCGTCCATAACAGTCCGGATGGTTCTTTTCCTCTTTGGCCCGGAGGACACGACATCCACAATTTCCAAAAACTATTTGAAATGTGGACTCGTCGGACCACAGAACACTTTTCCACTTTGCGTCAGTCCATCTTAGATGAGCTCGGGCCCAGACAAGCCGGCAGCGTTTGCATCGGAGAGTTTCAAGTTGCACTTACGGATGTAGCGCCGAACTGTATTTACTGACATTGGTTTCTGAAGTGTTCCTGAGCCCATGTGGTGATATCCTTTGATGTCGGTTTTTGATGCAGTGCCGCCTGAGGGATCGAAGGTCACGGGCATTCAATGTTGGTTTTCGGCCTTGCCGCTTACTTGCAGTGATTTCTCCAGATTATCTCAACCTTTTGATGATATTATGGACCAAAGATAATGAAATCCCTAAATTCCTTGCAATTGTACATTGAGGAACATTGTCCTTAAACTGTTCGACTATTTTCTCACGCATTTATTCACAAAGAGGTGAACCTTGCCTCATCTTTGCTTGTGAATGACTGAGCAATTCAGGGAAGCTCCTTTTATACCCAATCATGGCACCCACCTGTTCCCAATTAGCCTGTTCACCTGTGGGATGTTCCAAACAGGTGTTTGATGAGCATTCCTCAACTTTCTCAGTCTTTTTTGCCACCTGTCCCAGCTTTGTTGGAACGTGTTGCAGCCGTAAAATTCAAAGTTAATGATTATTTCCTAACAATAATAAAGTTTATCAGTTAGAAAATTAAATATCTTGTCTTTGTCGTGTATTCAATTAAATATAGGTTGAACATGATTTGCAATTCATTGTATTCTGTTTTTATTTATGTTTAACACAACGTCCCAACTTCATTGGAATTGGGGTTGTATATATATATATACTAAATCAACAAAAAACATTTTTATAATGCATTTACATTTCACCATGTTGTATAATCAGTTTATTATGTGTGTAAATAACTAATATGTGGTTAATTCCAAAATAATGACCAATGCTTTGAATCCACTTTTTATAGAGGAAACAAAACATCCAAAGGTCCTGTTGATGCATTCATTCAAAATTAAGAAAAATAATCCAAATTTAATCAAATGTAATTAGTTCAATGACTTTGAGAACATAATTTAAATAGCTACACTAAAATTACATTTTCAACAAGGTAAGTTGTAATTGTACCCAAATACATTTCCAAAATCCCACCACTGATTATGGAGTGCTTTTTTTTTCCATGTAAATACACATTCCAGCATTTTTTGTTGTTCTGGGTAGGAAGGCTGGAATGAATTCATGGCATTTCCCTTCATTTCAATTGGAAATGATTATTTGTCTAGTCGAGAAATCTTCAGTTCACGCATGTGACCACTGGGTGGGAGCAATGAGCACACGGCCTTGACTTTGACTTGCCAATACAGTGGCAAGAAAGCAGCGTCGGCCGGTTGTGATTATTTAAAACGTGCGATTCTAACAGCTCATCTGGGGTGTTAATGTGTTGAAAACTTGAAATTCCTGTCTTGAAGACGTTTGCGTTTGGACCCGGTACTATCGTTGAAGTGACGGTCTCTCCCTTTCGGTGCCACTCAGGTCTGCTGCTTCCTGTATTGACGGACCATCACCACCAGTGACAGACGAAAGCCCTGCTGCCCGGCCACAGAGCCCCCCACAGCCCGGTTGTAACTTTGCGGAGGGACGCCACACGACCACCAGCAGCCCCCCCCCCGCCCCCCCTACAGTCGGGGGAAAAAACGTGGTGGGCCGCTGAGTCTCTTGGCTTCCTTTTCCCGGTAACACTAGCTAGGTAGCTAATGGCTAGCAGCAGGTAGCTAACCCCGATAAGAAGCGTCCAAAAATAGCAATGCGCACACCTCTAATACTTTAAAGACATTTAAAGGACCCGTGCATTAGAAACTCCTCGGTATGTCACGTTTTAGACAAACATTCGAGTGACACGGCTCCTGAAACTGTCATCTTTTCGCTGACGGTAGCCAGCTAAGTCGTTAGCCACCAAGACGTGATCCTGTTGCTCGCTAGCGAACGAGGAAAAGGGCCAAACCACTGCAACTGCTCTGCTTGGTGCAGTTTTGTGCGTCTTTGTGGACAATATTTGAGAATTTCAGGGTTTTTTTTTCATCTGAGATGGCACCCAAAAAAAGACCGGTTCCGTTAAATATAACGCCCATTGGAGAAGGGCAGCCCACCTCAAACACTACTGATGCTGCATCCGAGTGAGTATCATGACAGTGTTTGCAACATATTTTCTACTGTGTGTATCTTTACGTAACGGGTAGCACGGTGAGCCAGTGGTTAGCAGGTCTGCCTCACAGTTCTGGGGTTCGAGTCTCGGCTCCGGCCTTGCAGCCTTGCTGTGTAGAGTCTGCATGTTCTCCCCGTGCTTGTGTGGGTTTTCTCCGGGTACTGCTGTTTCATCCCTGATTCCAAAAACATGAATGGTAGGTTCATTGAAGACACCGAATCAGGGGGTATTAAACTCATTTTCATCAGAGGGGGCACATTAGAATTATGCTTTGCCGTTAGTGGGGTGGTTCTTAAACTTGTGGGTAAAAGAATGAGAAGAGTGGGTAAAAGAATGTCTAAAGTTTTGGATCACATCACATTGAAAAAAAAGATAAAGTGCAATTTTTCTACAACAAAGCAGAACTGAATGACAACAGCACATGTACAATCACCAACACAAGGTAACGTAAACATCATTAGATAATTCAAAGTAGTCTACCACCGTTAAGTGTATTTTAATGCCCCTCCCTGCAAGTGGTCAAGGCTAGACAGAGTCGCCGGTGCACTTTTAATCATTTCATTAAACATGTAATAAGTACATTCATACTCGAGCTGCCAAGGCCACAACTGACTTCCAGTCAACATGCAGACTGGGTAATAAGGCTAATCTGAGCAAAACATATGGCCAACTTTAAATGTTGGTGACACCACGGGGACAAAAATAATACCTGCATCTTACATGTGGTATTGTTCTTTAATAATGGAAGATCCATTTTAATCATTGAATGCTCAATTCTAAATATACTTGACAGCTGCAGCCCATTTTGAGAGCTTCACTTTTGATAGTTTCTTATCCCTATTTTACCTAGACTCAATGAGAGTGACACCATGGAGTAGTGTGTTCAGTATGATTGTCCCCCAAAACGTTTGCTTTCTCGCCATGCTGGGAAGCACCGCGAAGTGATCAGCTACATCTACACTGACTCTGTGTACTAGTCTATACCGGGGGTCAGCAACCATTAATTCTCAAAGAGCCATTTTGACTGTCTCTCACAGAATAAAAACCGCACACAGCCACAAAACCCTTTTGATATATAAAGTGAGGATAACGCTGTAAATGACGTTGTTTTGTTTTTTTACCTTCATGTATAAAAAGTGTAGTGTGTTGCATTTATGAAATCAATGAATTGCTACAAACAAAACTTTATTTCTCTGCATTTAACGAAACCATTTTAAACTCAGAAAAACGATTGGTTGAAGCTTACTTTCTAATAAGTCAGTGTCTTTTTAAGGCCTCCTTGTATTTATGAAATTAAAGCCAAACATAAATCATCCACCTGTAGCGAACCAAAAATAAGAACCGCAAAATCCATCTGCTTTTGTGTTTACGTCATCATTTTATCATATGTGGCGCATTCAGTCATATTTTGAGTGACAAAAAATCTATTTATGAAAATGTTTTATTCTCTTTAGAATTGCATTTAACAAACGAACAAACTAAATTTAAGTTATTTTCCAAAGTCACAGAGACCTACAGTAGAAGGATGAAAGGGCCATATGCGGTTCTAGAGCAGTGGGTTGCAGACCCCTGGTCTATATTAATAAAACAGCTTTGCGGATTTGCTGAAAAGGATTGTGAATGTCTTGATGTGCCCTGCGATTGACTGCCGACCAGTCCAGGGTTTACCCTGCCTCTCAAGCAAAGTCAGATACGATAGTCTCTCTAATGAGAACTAGTACTACAGAAAATGGATGGCTAAAACTTTACATAATGGTGCCCTACCATGTTGCCTGTCTCCTTACAGAGCAAACCTCGAGGCCTTACAAAAGAAGCTGGGAGAGCTGGACCTGGATGAGCAACAGAAGATGCGACTGGAAGCCTTCCTCACCCAGAAAGCGCAAGTCGGGGAGCTCAAGGACGAGGACTTCGACCCCATCTGCGAGCTGGGTGCCGGGAACGGAGGAGTGGTCAACAAAGTCCGCCACAAGCCCTCTGGTCTGGTCATGGCTCGCAAGGTGAGGATGCGCGAGCGTGGGCATTTTGCCATGCAGGTGAACAGTGGACCTTTCTTCGACTAAACCAGACTCTCCTCTCAGCAGAAGCAACCATGTTTTCAGTTGGAGGACAATAGTACTAATTAGGGGTGTTACGATTTGTTTTAACAACGATTCGATTTGTATCATTATTCATGGTTGCCGATTGGATTCAAGAACGATATTCGTTCATCTAGAAGGATACAATTCTGTGGCTTGAAATCGATTCAGTGTCAGCAGGTTGGAGTTAATTCATTCTGTTTTGCTTGTGTGTGAATGTACAGGTAAGACTATCCATTGTGGGAGATTTCTACAGTATCTTTTGCTATCAGGAATAGATAGAATAGAAAACCTTTATTGGCATTGTATGGTGCAGATACAAGGAAATTGAGCAAATGTAGAGTCGCCAGGGGCCAGTTTCTCCCTCTTCGTAAAGCCCACCTTTGTCTGTTATTACATTAACCTGCTTCCATCTCTGTCTCAGTTGATCCACCTGGAAATCAAGCCGGCCATCAGGAACCAGATTATCAGAGAGCTTCAAGTCCTGCACAAGTGTAACTCCCCGTACATCGTGGGTTTCTACGGCGCCTTCTACAGCGACGGCGAGATCAGCATCTGCATGGAGCACATGGTGAGACATGTTCGCACACCGTTGAGACTCAAGTTTTATATTCTGGATATTTAAGTGTTTTGTCTCGATAGGATGGTGGATCTTTGGACCAGGTTCTGAAGGAAGCAAGGAGAATTCCAGAGGAGGTCTTGGGCAAAGTTAGCATAGCTGTATGTATTACGATTCTTATTGTTTACATATTATTTAAATAATTTGGACCACAGGGTTAGTGGTAAATGGGTTTGACACACCGGCCGATTGTTTATAACAGCTATTTATGTCTGTGTGTTGATGTTCACTAGGTGTTGAGAGGTTTGGCCTACCTGCGGGAGAAGCACCAGATCATGCACAGAGGTAAAACAAATGATCCATTGTAGAGCATTTTGAGGAATGAACTGGCCCAAGTTTACATGCTCAAAGTGGGTTCAACCACCTTATTGTGACAACATATTTGGGCTTTAACTTGTTTAATTTCAAATATGTATTGGAGGTTGTATATAAAGTGCATAGAATTGCCTCAGGGTGAGTGGTGCTCCAGGATAGAGTTGTTTGCGAGTACAGGCGGTAATTACCGCCTTTCAAATGTGATTATGAGTAACCTCGCCCTATGTACCCTTCCCTCTCTGCCTCCCTCCATAGCTTTTCTCACCGTTCTCTCGCTTCTTCATGCCATTGCTTTGTCACTCGCTCCTTACATGACCTCGGTTGCTGAAAGATAGTCACACATCTTTTAAGGATACATTCCAGCGACATACCATACATTACCATACATCCTTCATAATGCATTTACACCTGTATGCATATTTTTGCTATACCTAACCATGTATCTGAACTCTAAATATAACAACATATAATGTACACTATTGTAGTTTTTTTACTTATGGTCTGTAATCTTTTCACCCTGACTGTCAAAGCTTTTGTGTCTATCACTGTTCTGTATAAATAGCACACAAAAAAAGCTGGGACAACAATTTTCTACCTCTGAGGTCGTAGTAGAGCCGTTACAAAAGCGGGACAACGTCCATGTGTAAGGGTGTTCAGCATCGGGACATGGGTGTGAAGTACAACACTCGCTTCTCACGCCCTCTTATGTTGAAAGCAATTGTCATGGCTCGACAAGTATTTTATATGTCACACCAGCTAATGCCATGGTGTGGTGTGAAAGCACACAAAGTTATGGCAGTATCCTGTCAGGCTGGATTCTGTATAAAGGCAAAGGTAGATAAAAGCTGGATCTTTGATTTTCAATGTTTAAATGTTTTCCCAATAGTAAATAATACATAATAAGTTCCTTTATTAACTATAAAGGCAAGGCTTCCAGTAACATTGTAGCATTCTATAACAACTATTAACAATAATACCTTAAAAAAAAAATTAACCTTCCATTCTTAACTTAAACGATAATAGCGGTCCCAAATGCACCACTCATATAAAGTATTTTTTTTTATGTTCTTTATTGGCACGCAAAGTAGAAAATAAGTTTACCACTGTTAATAATAAGTTGTTAAAAACAAAAGACTTGCATATTAAGTACACACATACAATTTTTTTAACATCTTAACCAATTTTTTTTGTATTATTATATGTGAGAGGGACCACAAGGAAAAATTACATTTCGGCTCTGTGTTGACCATGGGTTTAATATAGGCTTTACACGATCAGCATTTTTGGGACCGATCAGCGAGTTGAAAAAAACGATATCCGATCGCAAGATGGAGGAATGTGTCTATTTAAATGACCTGTTCATTTACTATATATACTTGTGTACTTAATTGCTAAAAAAAAAATATATTTACAATAAATAATGTATCTTTGTTCCTCTATTTATGCCAGTGAGGCATAGTGACGGACAGAACAAATGAATGGTCTCCTATTAGATAGATATCCATCCATCCATTTTCTGAGCCGCTTCTCCTCACTAGGGTCGCGGGCGTGCTGGAGCCTATCCCAACTATCATCGGGCAGGAGGTGGGGTACACCCTGAACTGATTGTCAACCAATCACAGGGCACATAAAAACAAACAACCATTCGCACTCACATGCACACCACCGGGCAATTTAGAGTTGTCAATTAACCTACCATGCATGTTTTTGGGAAGTGGGAGGAAACCGGAGTGTCCGGAGAAAACCCACGCAGGCACGGGGAGAACATGCAAACTCCACACAGGCGGGGCCGGGGATTGAACCCGGGTCCTCAGAACTGTGAGGCAGACACTCTAAATTAGATAGATATAATACAGCAATTAATGTATCCACTTTTTGTGACGGTTTTGTTTGTTAGTGTGCTGTGAGATTTTTCAATTGTAAAATATGTTCCTTGGCTCCATAAAGGTTGGAAATCACTGTCAGATCATGTATTCTAATCAGTCAGGTCAAGCCAACATTACATGACAGAACTAATGGGTGCTAACTTACTGTAATTAAATTACTTTATTTTTAATTAAATCACCCACACTGAAACTTTAGAGCATGATTCGACAGAATGGCGGCATGTTTACGTACAACCGTTTGTGCTACCACGAGCTTGCTAGGCTACATAACGTTTTGTTTCCTGCTTGCGAGCCATATGGTATTAAAAGTACGTGAACATACATACCTCAAGCAAGCCTTAAACGAACAGCCTCTCCTGTCCTGAGCACCGGTGTCCACCAACACACGTTTTCCCCCATTTTGTCCTCAGAATATAGTCTGCGCGATCCACACTTGTTGTCGTCGCATTTGAGTTGACATGATAAAGCCCAATGATCGTAAAAAATGGGATGCGGTGGTATCGGAATACAAGATTTTATTGCAGTAGTCTGGCATAGTGCAATCTTGAAAGAGCAAATTTGTCTTCTAGTCTGATCCGGCCGGGCATGTTGTCTGTTCCACACTGCCAACATGCTGTTTTTTTTTAAATGTAAATAAGTTTATTGGCCGTCGGATATTTACAGGACTACGCCAAAACACACCCGACAAGGCTAAAAATAAACTAGCTTTTGGATTCAAATCTACTGTGCATGATGGCGAGGCGGAGTAAATGTCTTTTGCGGAGCCGATCAATGACATTATTGATCGGATTGGCGAATTATGACATTAAAGCCGATCAACATAAAATGCTAATTTTCGTCCGATACCTATTAGGCCGATAAAATTGGTGTGAAGTCTAGTTTAATATTGACATTGTCGGGCCCGACTGTTTTCCAAACTGATCATGGTGGAACAATCACTCTTAACACACCCAACACCACAGGATAATCGAGGATAATCTTTCAGAGACATCTGAAAATTGGGCTTTGCTGACTTTGATTGGAAGAGAGGGAAAATGCTCAACCCGATTCAGTATGTGTGCTTTAGTTTAAAAAAAAAAAAAAAAAAAAAAAAAAAAAGGCCAAATGTGCAGTGGAGTCACAATGCAAATGCGCCTCTAAAATGTTTTTGCAACATTATCGTTACACAGGTGTATAAAGTAGTTACCCAGTGTTAATAATAATAATAATACCTTAGCTTTTATGAGTGATGAGTAGAGTCCACACAATTAATGCAGAGTCCAGCAAATAGATGCGTTGCCACTTATCAAACAGTGATAATTGCTTTCAAGACAGAGAGACGAGAGCTGTGAGTCTTAGGTTTTTGACTTAACACCCTGGATCCGGATTCCCGCTATCCCCTTACATTCCTGCTCAGTTATCGCGCTGATACTACATCAGAAGAGGGCAAATTCATGGGTCCGCTTTAACACCCTGTTCCATAGCTGTTCACCTTTCACACAGGACAGCAACCTGGGAAAAAGACAGTTTTAGAGGCATATTTTCTCTTAAATGTGGGTTTAATTTCCAATTTTTCTTCACTTCCAAGTATTATTATACTGGTTAGATATTTGTATATCAATATTAGCATCTCTACTTCATGCAATAACTTGACTCCAATTCAGGGCCATAGAGTTCAAAGCAGTGGATGAATTTGTGATTTTTTAAAATTTATTGATTTAGTTTCCCCCCTACCCCTAAACCAAAACAAGAACTGTGTATGAAGGTATTCTGTATATTGTTTTGGTCTGTGCCCCCACAACCGCCTGCCACATAGATGTGAAGCCCTCCAACATTCTGGTCAACTCTCGCGGGGAGATCAAGCTGTGCGACTTCGGAGTGAGCGGCCAGCTCATAGATTCCATGGCCAACTCCTTTGTTGGAACACGTTCCTACATGTCGGTGAGTCAGTCTGCGCCCCCACCCCGTTTCCTCTGGCCCCATCCCCACTTTCCTTCCCTTTCTTTTCTCACATGGAGTGGCGCCGCCCTCTACCTTCTTTGTCACTCCCTTGCCAAGAGGCGAGGGCCGTGCCCAAGAGAGCGTTCTTTGGCACGTATATCGGCAACTGTGTTCTCTTTCTCCCTCACTGTTATTTCTCATTCCATGGTCGATGCAAACCTTCTCCTAACTATAACGCTTCAGTGCTAATGAACTCTCATTAATTCCCATTACCCATCAACAAAATTTAAAGGATTTTTCTCCCACCTCAGGGTGCAGAATAAATTATTTTACATGTACTGGCAACAAGTGGCAACCCCTAACTTAATGTCAATTTTGACCCATTAATAATTTTCTACACTGGCAAAAGGATGATGACGCATGGACTGATAGTGGTAGGAAGGAAAGGTCACACTTTTGTAAATTATAAAATTAACGGTGAACTCACACTGGGTCAAACACCTTAATTATGTCACGTATATGTTGTGCTGTCTGACTTTGGCATGAAGACGCATGCATCAACCCCTAATTGTGCTGTGTGAGGAAAGGGAACAGCTTGAGAGATAATGAACAAAGGTATTTTTAAATCTATTTGACGCCCATAATGTTTGGACTAGTAAGAATTTTGCCCTTCTAGAAAAATCAGGAGAGCTGGCATCTTTATAGTTATGTTTTTATTTGCATAATTCGTAAAAGTAAATATCAAACCAACTAACAAACGAAACAATACCTATCGCCTCAGGCATTTCGAATTTGAAGAGGTAAAAGAGAACATGGCAGATGCTGAAGATGTCATACAAAGGAGCAGGCCAAAAATATTGTTTTCAAGGAAAGGTGAAATGCTTTGGAAGTCTTGGCCTTCAGATAGAATTTTCCAAGAGGCCTATTAGCATTTTCAGCAACCACAAATGCAGTTTGAGTTTAGACAAAAGGCTAAAACACACTGATCACCCACAACATTATGACCAATTGCACAATGCTATGATATCCAATATGAGAGTGTTATACAATGTTCAATTTTAGTTGACATTGTCAGATATGTATTGGTGTATTTATTACTGTGGTTGTCACACTGAGAGCTGTTCTTATGGCATGTAGATGATATTATTATAAATCCCGTAAAAGGAATTAAGTGTAAGCATCCTATATTTTTGACTCTTTAACTAATTGTGGTCACCGGTATATGAGGCAATGTTCACACTGCAGGTCGATTCAAATTTGTTTGCCCAATGTGACAAGTTTCTGATTTTTTTTCATGTCAATGTGAACAGTACAGTTGAGATTTTTTTCATATCCAACCCAGGTCTCTTTCATATGGATATAAATCAGATATGTATCCGACGCGAGTGCAATTATGAACGCTCACGAGGGGCGCATCCAACATATACGTCATCAAAAGGCGACAAACGTCACAATTGTTCGACAAAATAGATACACGACAATACGGCAACGGCGGGCGAAGCAGCAGAAAACAGTGGTGAAAAAAAGATGCTTTAGAACTGATAAATATAAGAAAATGTTGGCTTTGGTTGCACAAAATCCTTGAAATCGCCACAAATGCGAGACTTCTGCGAGGGGCCGCATTTATTTCTGTAAACACGTCACCTCGCATTTGTACACATGCGCAATCTGACATCCTCTTTTGAGCGCATCCATGTGACGTCACGGACGTGTTCTGTCCACAATAGAAGCCTCACTTGTCTTTGTAATTTCAATGACTGCATAAAAACATCAGACTTAACAAAAAAATCTGAATTGGGCATCATGCCCTACAGTGTGAATGCAGCCTTAGATGCAACTTTCATTTTAAAGTAATACAACTACGATAAAAAACAGTTAAATTCATACCTCACGGACTCTTGAAATCGAAACCGAGTGTTATAGTATGTCTAAAGGAAGCCGGTTTTTCAAAATCAGTGTATATACCTGCCATAAGGGGCCGACCCCTTTGTTGCCATTACCCACTTCCCACCCCCCTCGCAGGCCAGCTGCCAGTCCTGCCTTGTGTGTTGGTCTTGGCGCAATCCTTCTGTCCCTTTGACGTATATACTGTACCATGTGTTGCCTCAACAGCCGGAGAGACTGCAGGGCACCCACTACTCTGTTCAGTCGGATGTATGGAGCATGGGTCTGTCCCTGGTGGAGCTGGCGATCGGCCGGTATCCCATCCCCCCACCAGACGCCAAGGAACTGGAGGCCATCTTCGGAAGGCCTGTGCTGGACGGAAGTGAGGGAGAGCCTCACAGCAACATGCAGAGGCCCAGACCACCAGGGAGGCCCGTGAGCGGTAAGAAAAATGATCTATAAAAAAATCTATATAGTGTTACTGGATTTAATATGCATCTTTGGCGCAGGTCACCACGGGATGGACTGTAGACCTGCTATGGCCATCTTTGAACTGTTGGACTACATTGTGAATGAGGTCTGAAAAGACACTTTGTACAAACTTATCAATTGTATTTATCGACCCATTTTTAATCTTTTTGGTTTTTGTTTCCTCCTCAGCCTCCTCCTAAACTGCCACATGGTGTATTCACGAATGACTTCCAAGACTTTGTCACAAAATGGTGAGTAGTTTTATCTTTGATTGACTTGAATACGAGCACAGTGTGTGGAGCAGCTTTTGGCTCACCGCACTATGAGCGACACGGTGAAACTACTCCTACTACTAACACGCTGCAACGGAAAACCACCACCATGTATCTTGTTTTGAGGCTCCACATGTACATAATTTTTTATTTTTTTTTATTGTACCACAAAAACATGGCGCGATTGTCAAGGAAGAGGCGAACTGGTGATCATAAAGAAGAGAGAGAGAATATTTTCTGAGGCTGTTGTCAATGATCGATCACCTCATTTACTGACTGCACGCCACGCATTTCGGTGACAGAGACGCCACACTGCGAAGTTGCGATGTTGTTCACCCGCGATTCAAATTCTGAATCGCAGAAAAAACATTGGTCGATGGTTGGCCACTTTTGAAATGTAGTTGCTGAACCCCGTACAGTGCACGACCTTTCAGCCAGTTTCTGCCGCGTCCCACAGTATGTGGTGGGCCTTAAACATATGTCGGTGCAAAGTCTTACAGACTGGTAAAGTGAGATCCGTGGAGGCACTTGAGGGTGGGTACGCCACACAAAAGAAAATATTTCACTTCATCCAATACACTGTTTGCAGTTTAATGTCATTTTCATTTATTTTGATGGGGAAAGTTGATGTGCGATACGAGTGTTTTGAGTTACAAGTGTGCCATGGAACAAATTAAACGCCTATCTCAAGGCATCACTGTACCTCTGTTTAATTTTTGGCATTTTGTTTATTCAAGTTTACAACACCAGAAGATTACTTGGGTCACAAATAGAGCAACTACGCTCACATAGCCATGAACAACCTCAATCTTGTTTAATATTATGAAAATACTCTTGCTATCCGTTTCCTTGAGCAATTGAGAAATAAAGGCAGTCCAAGATTTTATTTTGGTGACCTTTTTTGTGTTGACAGCTTGATCAAAAATCCAGCCGAAAGGGCCGATCTGAAGATGCTGATCGTGAGTGCCTCGACTTACTGTTGAGTTTTGTCTGTTTTCCCCATTTTAATAACCGCTCGTGTTCCCTATTGTTTCCCTCCAGAGTCACATATTTATCAAGCGATCTGAAGTGGAGGAAGTGAACTTTGCCGGCTGGTTGTGCAAAACTATGAACCTCAACCAGCCCAGCACCCCCACCCGCAGCACTGAGTGACGCCCGCCGGCCCCTCCTTCCTTAAGCACTGCCCTTGTCACACCGCTGGGTCTTGCTTGCATATTCACATACATTCAGAAACAGACACACACACACACACACCACTGGGTCTTGCTTGCATATTAACATGCATTCAGAGACACACATATTGGCACTTTTGTCATGTTGTTTTTGGGCTTCAAAACGGTTCTGGCTTCCTCTCATGTATTTGTTCACCAGCAGCAGCTGCAGGGCTCTCGAGTCGTCGTACTGTAAGACCACAAGCTTCACCAGGCCAGTGTCACCTTTCCACTCGGCTGCAAGGGGGGATGTAAAGCTTTGAATGACACACTTATATTAGCTATTCTGTATGAATCTTTTCTATGGCAACGGTTGATGGCTGGTAGGGCGGTATTTTATTAACGGTGGAGATTTGAACAGGAGGAACCTAAATGTAGTGAAATCGAAATAGGTTGTGTTCAAGGTGAATGCAGCAATTTTCATTTACACAGACCCCTTTTGTCAAACTAATGACCCGAAATTATCTGCCATATTGTAATTACATTAGTCGTGGAGAGAGCGCAGGAGAGATGGGCACATTCAGTCATTTTTAGTTTTTTTTTGGGTTAAACGATCGATCACTCTGAGGATCACAAACCAAAGAGGATACTCGCACTTACCAATGCTTGATCAGTCCCCCCTGTGTCGGCACATTTATGAAGAACAATATATCAGTGCACTTTGGATAAAATTCAATGCAGTTGCGTTGACATTGTTTCCTCATAAATTTCAATCACACACTCCTGTAATGGGAGAAGCCAGGAAGATACTGCGTCTTTTAATGACGTTGAGAAAACAATGATTAAAATGTATTCTTGGGATGCTATAGCATGGTTTAATCTTTCTTATACTGTGCGTGTATTCTGTTTTAACGGTGCGGATGATCAGCCGATGTTTTGATGAGAACCCGCTGTGCTATCAATATGAATAATTTTTGTTCGCTAATATTTTGTTTTCTTTGTTGTTGATCTGTACTTTCCCCTTCCTTGAGGTGTGTTTGGTTACGCTCCCCTCTGTACTACAAAAATGTGTGGCACTCCAGAAGCAGACAGTAGACTTGGCTCGTGCTTTTCAGGAAAACCTCGCACACTTTCAGTCAAATTGCGGTATAATTGGACGTTAAGCTTGAAGCAAACATTTTAGTAGTACAAAAAGGGTTCAACTGAGTATTGTAACCGGGGTCACTTTTGGTCACATGCTGGTGGTAACGCTAGCCTTGCTCGAGCTCTTGCATTTTTTTTTTCTCTGCTTTTTGGCTGCCCTCTCTTATTCTCGAAACCCCCAAACAATGTGCATTCGTTCCGAGCAAAAATGGATGCATTGTCACTTGTATGTGTACAAAATATACAAAAATTACAGGAGTACTATTTTGCAGTCTTAATATACAACTTTTTTTGATTTATGTAAATGACAAGGAAAAGTCATTTATTATAATATAAAAATGTGTTGGATATGGTTCTAATGTATAAAAAGATAAAAATAAAACTTATTTGTGAATGTAAGTTATATGATGTATGTCAGTCATTGCTAATGTGTTTCAAAATGTGTAGATATTGCTAGGTTAATACAGAGATGGCACAGCATGATTAGCTTGTAAAGCTACTCCCTCACTGTGCTAACTTTCTTGGCTTTCTTTTATTGGGTCAGTACAATGTATTGGGGCCGGACGGTTTCCTAGAGGTTAGCACGAGGTTGGAATCTTGGCTTCGGCTTGAGATAGCTACAATTTGATTTTGCCTAGTCATAATTCCAGTTCAAGATAGATATCTTGAATTAAGGTGAATTAAAGCTATGTCCTTTTTTAGCTATCTTTAATTCAGTTTTAACTAGGTGGAATTATGACTAGTCACAATGATTGCGATATCTCAAATGAGAGTTACCGATATCTATGAGAACCTCCTACACATGAATGGCAAAAGTGACGTCATTTGTCCCAGGTAAAATTAGCTATCTAATTCAGTTTGGACTAGGTAAAACTGAATTACAGATGCCTTTTCGACTACTCACAATTACGTTACAGATATCTTGAAAATTCAAAATTTTCAAATTGTAATTAATTACGACTAGTCAGAAAAATGTTGATATTTACAATGTCAAATAGTCATGCTTCGCTTTTAAAACAAGGGGTGTCCAAACCTTTTTTTCCCCAAAGGGTTACAACATGCAGAAAAATCGAAGGATGCAAGGGCCACTTTGACCTTCTTTACCTTTAATTTATTTACCTTGCTAAAACCAATCCACCATTGTAAGTAAAGATATGCGAAGCAATTTGATAATTTTTATAAGTATTATGTATATTTAAAACAAAAAAACAGCTAGGTGAGAAAGCAAAAAAAAGTCAAGAATTTTTCGGAATTGATGGGCCGCCAGAGGCCCCGTATCCCACTAACAGTGGCAGTTTCTGGTATGTGCGATATGTGTAGCCACACAGACCGGCATTTCCAGCGGGGGCGTCTAAGGGCAGTCTCACAGGGCACCATACAAGCTAGGACCGTTCTGAACCAAAACAAGAGCAATCTATACTAAACTGACCTTCACAAAGTAGAGCAAATAATTTCAATTCCGCAGCGCAACTTAGCAAATGATGTATGAATTGTACAAAACAAGGATTGTGATGAATTAGAAGAATTTTCTTCCTCTCCTGCCTTGCCACCCAGTGTATAAAGTAAGTAGTAAAATGCAGGCAATGACACGGGCCTTGTCAATTGTTAATCATAGGACTGTATAGGCTGTGGGCAGCTAAAAAACGGACGGTGGGCTGGATTTGGCCTCCAGGCCGTAGTCGATTTATATGTTGAATCCGCTTACCACAGGATAGTTTGTCTAAATGTGCCCTGTAATTGACTGGCGACCAATCCAGGGTGCCTTCCCCTCACCAAAAGCCGGCTGGGATAGGCTCCATCTTACCCGAGACCAAAATGAGGACAAGCACAACAGAAAATGGTTGGATGAAAGAAAAGATGAATGAATGGGTGGGATCCTAATGGAATAAAGGACAAAGTACTTGCATTATTACATGTATTATTATTTTTTTAATTATTACCAAACGTGAGCATATTGAGTTTAATAGTCACAACGGGTTCTTTAAAGTGTTGTTAATATATTTTCCAGATATTTTCTTGTGTTTTTTCTTGTCAACGGGGATAGACAAAATCACATGTCACTTGTCAGCGGGAAACTTTTACTTCCAGAAACTTCCTTCAGGTACTGTTGCAGCAATTTTTCTGTCTACATGACTCTCGTCCTTACGTTCAACATATGAAATTAAGTGTCGAAAAATCGCCACTCAGGCTGGAAAAGGTACGTGTGCGCAACAGAACAACAGTAAAAGCTGGAGAATGTGCACTACGTAGCATTCTGGAGTTGCTAGTAGTTCAGTGTGCTAACTTCGATTCTCACAAGAAAGGCTAGTCTTTAAGAAACTTATGCCTGTGGAATTCTTTCTCAACAAATGTAGTCGAATATGGACGATAAGAGTGCATGATTTATGCGTTGTAAAATGTTAGTCAAAACTATTAAGTCGCATTGAGTCACCAGAATTGACCTAGCATTTTAGCATAGGTAGCTATGGTACCTTTTTAGGTTTAAGATATTTTAAATTGTGGTCAGCTGTATTAAAATTATTCCCTAACAATGAAGGCAGTAAGTGCTGTACTGTAATATTTCCCCCTTCTTGCTGTCATTCTCCACAGAGATTCCTGAATGTTTCATCTTGAGATACAAAAGAAAGGTAAGAATTGTCATGAAACCTCATTTTGACTGTGAGCTTGTCACTTCTGTCGTGGGGTATGCTGGGTTGACTGATATGTGCCTATAAAAAATATTTTAGTATATTTTATTGTTTAGTTTTGAGAGGTTTAGAGTATTAGAACCACTCTGAAAAGAAAAATGACAATACAAGATCAAAGTCGTACTCTTATGTGAATTAAGTACTATTTTTCTTTTTTCTTTTTTTTTTAAATCCATGATGTTCAAGATGCAAAGTCGTATCGTATAATAATTAGATCAAAGTCATCAAATTACGAAAATAGTCCTATTTTGAGGGGGGGGGGGGAATGCTTATTTGAGGATAAGAGTCATGTATTTTAGAAGAAAGTTGTTTCACATTTTCTCCTGAGAGGCGGGGTACACCCTGAACTGGTCACCAGCGAGTCGCAGGGCACATAAAAACAACCAACCATTCGCACTCACACCTACGGGCTATTTAGAGTCTTCAATTAACCTACCATGCATGTTTTTGGGATGTGGGAAGAAACCGGAGTACCTGGAGAAACCCCACGCAGGCACGGGGAGAACATGCAAATCCACACAGTCGAGGCCGGATTTGAACTCGCATCTTCAGAACTGTGAGGTAGATGTGCTAACCAGTCGTGCACCATGCGGCCCAAGAAGAAATGCACACATGTATTCTTGTAATATAACAAGTAATTTGTGGTGCGATTATTTTATTTTTATTTTTTATTGTGGCCCTGATACTCTTTTCATTGAAAAATTATACAGTTTGAAGTGCAACCAAAATTTTCTGGATAAAAATCCTCCAAAAGTCAAACTGTGATTTCAGCTCACTGAGCAGATAAAGGATTAACCCCACGTGTGTTTTGCAAATTTGTGAGTAAATTGAGATGATATAATTATTTCATTGTACAGTAAATATCTTTTTTGTGTCATTTTTGTTTGTTGGTGCATTGTGACAAATTGCAAAATGTGCTCACAAAAAAACTATGAATATTGGCCGTTTGGGCGAAATTTATACCTGTTGTGAATTTTTCCCTTCAGCTCCTTGTTGGAAAACAGCCACTTGCGTCAAAAGTACTGAAACAGTTGGACATGTCCATTCAAAAGTGTAGAGAAGGTCAAATTAAGTTCACCTGTAAAGGTTATAGTTCATTTCAGGTTCATACTGAAATTTCACCAAAAATACCAACATCCCTAACATGTGAGTACTGTATGTGCCTTGGATCAGTAAAGGTTAGGAATCACTGAAGGAAAGCACTTCCGAGTCCTAATAGTACAGTACTGAGGGACAACCATGTTTCTTTCCGGTCCCTTGTGGTTATGCAGAAGAACAGCACCCTCTAGGTACAGGTTGTCCCATTACCTTCTTGTAACATATGCATGGTGGCCCATGGGACACGTGGTGTTAAGTATGTGCTCTTCTATGTGTTTTCTTAAACGGGCATTCAGGCGAGTATGTCAGAATACTGCCTCTTTGCCGCAGAATGGCTGGCTTGCGCTCAATCAAGGTGGTGTGTGTGTGTGTGTGTGTGCGTGTGTGTGTGCGTGCATACATGTGCACGTGTGTGTGTGTATGTAGGTGAGCGACAGGGAAGTGGCGCAATATCAAGTGCTTTGCGCATTTTGGACATGGGCAACGTACTCCTACATGATCACTGTCTTCCCTGACAGCTCACCTGTTGGAGCTTGGCAGGTATTATGTGCAGCGAGCGGGGGCGAAGCCAGGGAATGTGAAGGGGCTTGCAGGCAGCCCCCGCTATTATGTGCTGGAATCTGCCAAGGCTTGCTTTTGGGGTGGGACGCCATGACCTCAGGCAGTGGGATGAGTGGGTGCGACTTCTCGCAATAGAGAAGGAAAGTAGTAGCAGGTTAAGAAAGGGAGGACAACCTTATTTAACCTTAAA
This sequence comes from Phycodurus eques, assembly GCF_024500275.1. Taxonomy (NCBI): domain Eukaryota; kingdom Metazoa; phylum Chordata; class Actinopteri; order Syngnathiformes; family Syngnathidae; genus Phycodurus; species Phycodurus eques. Next base: position 21,132,424 of record NC_084532.1, on the reverse strand, counting down.
CTACACGTGATCGTAGCACACAGCTCCATAGGCTGATGTGAAAGCGCGGCTTGGGGAAGCATGGGTTAATCATTTGTCTGATTGAGTTTATGACTTTAGCAAGTGTCCACTTCAGAGACACGGGGAGAAATTTCCACTTGACTTTTCTGCTTGGTGGCAGGAGGGAGGAGGTGGGGGAGGCGAAGAGAGGCTGTTTCTTTAAGAGCGAGGGTGAGTGAGGAGGAGAGAGAGAAAGGGAGGGACCTCTTTGCCCTCCAGAAACCAGGAAGGGAATTGAGTTGATCTGCTGCTGCTTGGTTAGCGCATACGGGGGCTTTAAGCCTGCACAACAGTGACAAGAGGCAGGGAGAAGGGAGAAAGAGCCACAGAGAGAGAGAGAGAGAGAGAGAGAGAGCGCTCCGGAGAGGAGGAGAGCGGAGGGCTGCGCTAACCCCACAACAAGCAGCACCACGGCCATCGCAGGTGAGCTAAAAGGCAGCCTACCATCCCCTCGCTTGCTGCCCTGGGCCTGTCAAGCAGGGGGTGGGGGGGGGGGGGGTAGGGCCAGCGGAGGAGAGTGGGAGGAATAAGGGAGGAGGGTGAGCTGTGGGGGGCGGCTGGCCTGGGTGGTGGGTCACCAGTCAAGGTTCCTCTTTTTGACACTTCCCTCACACTGCTCGAGAATTTGAAAAGTTTACGGTTACGACTTTTCAGGCAGGTGGAAGTACTTGCAGGAGGAGGGCGACGAGAGAGCGGGAACTGTTATGAATTAATAATAAAGTCAAAAGCAACTTTTTGTGACAGCGCGATGCGCAGCATGGTCCTATGTTGTCATTTTGGTCAGGAGTTTGAGGTGTGTGTGAAATGTAATGCCACCGTGAGCCCCTGACAGAATCCACCGCTCACGTTTGTGCATTTTATTTGGATTCTTTTTTTTTTTTTTTTTTTTTTTTTTTTTTTTTTTTTTTAATCATTTGCTTCATGCCTCATCTGTACTTTAATACCTGGCAGCCTGTTAGCAATACACTCCAGTGTATAATTCAGCCCCGGAGTGCTTGCGTTAAAACAGGCTCGGAGAGCGTGGAGGCGGGCGAGGGCCGAGGGAGCTGGGGGTCGTAGTCCTGTGCCGTGGCTGTAAAACAGGTCAAGCGGGCTCCCGGAACACCATCTCCCAGAGTCCTTTGCCTGTGGCAATCCAGGAAAGAGAGCAGCCGCCAGCCTATCCCATCGAGGAGGTGTGGCGTGTGAGCGGTTGTAGGGCCAATAAGCAGAGCTCATGCAGATCCCAGTTGTGGGCTGAAAATAGAGGGGCGTGGGGTAATGATGGTTGCTGGAGGGGAAAGGGAGAGGGGGGGGGGGGGGTCTGTTTGTGTGGGATCAGGCAAGGGCTTGCCTGTATGACTAGGGCCACTCGCAAGTTTCCTGTCTGGTAATGCTCGAGCCCTGCCCAGAGACGCAGGCAGCAGAGCTGGCCCACAGGCAGGCAGGGGAGGCAGAGCTGGGGACACTTACCTCCTATTTGGTAAGAACACCAGAAACACACACACGCACACATTGTCTTGAGAAGTGAGTCAGGCAGGAGGGATGGAACTCACATCATGTTGCCAGTGAAGGAGTTCAGAGTTCTTGACCCACTTGCACATGAAGTAGGGAAAGGCAAATGGGTCAATGTGCTGCACAGCTCCTCTGCTTCTGTTCTCATGCAGTTTTTATTTATTTGAAGACACGTTCTTATGACATTCTATAATTATTAGTGTGGAACACTGAAGGAAGTTGGCAAATGGTCTGCAGCTGTAACTTTTAAGACTTTCAGTCAGGTATTTTTTTTTTTTTAGACTCCCCAAACCACATAAATAAAGCTCTATAGTTTTTGGGGTGGTGGAGACTTCACTCTTGCTTACGAGCATCTAGCTCCAAGCTCACCTGCCTCACTTGTGGTTTTAAGCACCATGCCTTGCATGGGAACAAGGCATGCATTTGTTTGGCTGGACATACTCGTTGGACCCGTTTTGTTGTTGCTCTTTTAATGTGGGCACGAAGAGGGTACTTGAAGACGCCCAAATGTTTGGAAGCAGTGTGGTATGCTTCTCAGAAGGAAGCAGCAAGGACACTTTTTTTCTGTCACCCAGTGTTCAATGTGAGGGCATACAATAGATACCGCCATTGTGATCGTCCTGATTCCACTCATTTATGCTACTTCTCAAGGTGCCGCTTTGGACCACGGGGGCATAGTTGGCTCAAGCAAATCCCACCAAGAGGTTAAACTAGGACGCCATATGTGTTGGTGTGCGTAAGTGTGCACGCATGCATGCATGTGTGTGCGTCTGTGTTACCAACAATAGATTCCAAGGGAATTGCAGGGGACTTCAGTGGCTGTGGGCTGGTCCAAGACACCACCCATCAATTTGGCGGTGAGGCTGAATACAGTTTGATATTCCTGTATGTTTGTGCCTCTACCACTATAGCCCGAAACGAGCAGCTTTTGAATGACTGAGAAGACAGGTTTGCCTGATGTCGCCGTGGCAGTTTGAAGCTAGACATTTTTTGGGATTGAATTCTACAGTACGCTTTATAACACGTTTTTTAAATGTGAATGCTAATGATGTGTGATGGAATCCTCCTGTGTTTTTTTCAAGCTTCATACCATGCTCCTTTCCTGTTGCGTTTGCTATATGTAAATTAATGAAGTTACACATTGGAACGTCGAAGGTTGAGCACATTGTCTTGAGGAACGCAATTTTGACTTTATCCAACAAGTAATAATGGAAATAGAAAGAATCCATTGTGGCTATCATAAAATCTTAACTAGCTGTACAGGTAATGTTTTGAATAACACTTTAACAGCCCAAGATGTTTAATAAAACAATACCTTCAAGGGATCCCACGAAGCTGATGCTTCAGAACCATAAAAGAGAAGATACAGCTGCCTTTGCTTTTTATTCAGGACCCAAATTAGGCAGGATATTGCCACAACTATGGACGACATCCTGCAATTGGATAATTAGATGCGTGACGACTTCCGCGTTTGGTGTGACGTCAGAAATATTTGTCGGACAATTGCTTCCAACACAAAAGGGCAAGCGAAGTATCAGGTGGTAAACTCAGGCATTTCGGTAGTTTACAGTAAATATTTGTCTGAAAAAAAGTTTTGCCATAAACCAGTCAAAAGAAAAACTGTCAGTATGGCGGTAAATGCGCATGGCTTCCTGTGTTGTGGTTCAGATTTTTACGCCATGCACCGTTCCTAACTTTTAAAATATCGTACAAGTACGTTAGGACCGTCGTAAACTGAGGAGCCCCTGTTACAGCTACAATAGTACCCCAGAAGGCGCAAAATGGTAGCTCAACTTCATCCCTGCCATTCTATGCATTTATTACAGAATAGATGTAAGGGAAAAGGAGGTTAGGTAGTGGGAAAGGGGCTAATCTTCAAGCATGTTAACTTTAAATGTCATATTGCTGATGCAGATAAATTTTCTTCGTAGTGTTTGCCGTTAACTCACATTAGTGCTAAAAAAATATTAACCACTATAAAATGGCAAATCAGTACGAAACACTTTGGTACTAAGTCAGCGGCTTACGTTGTACACGTGCAACCTTTAAGGCATATTTTTCCCAACCAAATGATGCGACCTAATTTTCCCATTTTGAGGCAACCCTGCAAATGCACATGATGTGTGGTGGAATCCTCTGGTGGTGGTTTTTTTTTTTTTTTTTAAGCTTCATACCAAGCTGAGTCATTTCTTTCCTGCTGCGTGTAAATTAATGCTAAATCAGAATCCAATAGCTTTAGCAGCCCCTTCCCTCACTGCAGCCTCACTTCTTCCCTTGTGTTTGGTTCCCCTGGTCAGCTGCTCAGTATAGCACGGCTTGCAGCCACACAGACCCCTCTCTGTTGTTTTCCTGTTGTTGTGCTGGTGTCTAGGGGAAATAAAGGGGCTTCTTCTGTTCTCTTCTGGGACATTTATTATGGCCAGGGCAACACTACCTGATCAAATTAGGTTGAGCAAGAGAAGCTTGGGATGTTTTTCAGGCTAGAGGTGAAGACACTGAGATTTTTTTTTTTTTATGTTCATGGCGTGATGCAAAAACATGCATTCATTAAAGGCTCTCATCACATGCCCACTGTCTATTTGGATATTGCTAAAATAACTAGCACAGAGACCACAGCCGCCTTTTAATTAAGCAGAGCGGCGGCGGCGGAGTGGTCGGGACGGCGACATGTGACCGATGTGACACTGTTGATGTTGATTTAGGAGAGGAGATGGGTGGGTTGCGTTTGAGGTTGGCACGTCACAAGAGGACTGGCGTGATCTTAGCTGCTTCGCCTCCTCAGCGGAAGAGCAGCAAGAGAAGGGGAAGTGAGGTGATGCGTTGCTGCTGAGATGGAGCAACAGTACAACCTAAGAGGGAGGCACAGACAGTGGGGACAGAGGGATTGAGGAAGCAGAGAGCTGGTCATCTGATTACACAGCGGCTTCTATTACATGTTTGCCATAGACTCGGAGGAAGCCGTCCTTCCCGCTTAGTCTGCGTGCGGCCTCGCTGGTCCCGCGTCGGGCTCGCCAACATTCTGCTGGGCCGTACGTCCCTTCTGAAGCCATGTGTTAAGATTTGGTCACACTTCCCAGTTTGTAACATGGCGGCCTCACAGTTACTCAAGCTTAAAGGAAGCGAGTGTTGTCTTAAAATACAGCTTTGCATAAGAAGAGCGTACGTATGACAAAGTTGTGGTTTTGAAGCGCTTTAATCAATGTAATGGCATCATGGAACCTCTAAGGTTTAACACACTGTTTATTGATGCTGGTTGAGTTTCAAAGTTCTCATTTCAAAACAACATTTCCCCTTAGCAATTTATGTGAATTAATTTGTTTTTGACTGAAAACTGTCACCTTTGCAAAACTGTATGTTTTAAGTATGTTTTAGGTTTTAATACTAAGATTAAGACATTAAACAATCAAGTCTTAAACGACAAAAGCAAGATGTGAAGTTGGTTCACGTCACAAATACACCCCCTATTTTTTTACATTCCTAATTGTGTAAAAACGTTAAGGACTGTTTATAACATGCCATTAAAATAATAAAACACTCGGGTCTTGCGTTTAATGACAAAACCATATTAAATTCTCAACACCCCTGTAACCTCTTCAGAGGGGTAACAGTGGAGTCTGGGAAGTTAACCACCATATAATAATGCTTCAAAATAAAGTAAAACTACTTAGTCTTTGACGATACCGTCAGTCAAATAACAGAGAAGTAATAGGAAGGTGTTTTCAGAGCAATGCTGTCAACTAGAGACAATTTATGAATACTGATGTAGTATCATATTGTACTGAGCATTCAGACCGTTGCATGTTCCATTCCTGGTTTTATGTTTATAATCACACTTCTCTACCATTTCCGGTAGCCTTAGTGTGGCGGCAACACAAAAATGGAAACTTTCTAGTCAGACCTCTAGATGCTCATCATCACAGTTACTGAAGTCTTGTGTCACATCATGTATTATGTTAGTTTGAAGTAGTTGAAAAAAATCCAAACGCTTGTTTGATTTTTGAAGCGTGTTTTTCCAGAACATTTTAGTTGAAATAGGACTGTTTTGGTGGCTTTCAGCAGTGGAGGTTACACTGTCATTAGCAACTGATTTCATTTGATCTTGATCTTGTTAGGATCTTTTCAAATTAATAATTACATCATCTTAATATTGTGTATATATTCTTTGCAGTTGATAAAATTGTCAAAATTTTCAGTTGCACACACGTCTGTATCCAATGTACTTGTTATACTATAATGGGTCTGCATAAGGGCAAAATAACTTAATGACCCCCTGCTTGCTTCCTCAAATGAATCTTTGCCCCACCTGTGGGTGTTGAGCTTTTCTCTTATTGAAGCAGGTTTTACCAGCTAAACGAATGAGATCTAAGTTTATAATTGACATCTGAGCCGGATTCCAAGGCCTTGTACACTTTGCAGTTATCAGTGGTTGTGAGTTTAATAACCGGGCCTCACCCAGTACCACTTCACTCACTTTCTGTGTGTTCACCAGCACTTCCTGCTCAGTTGCAAGCGAACGCCGCGAGACCCAGAGCGGCTTTTGCAACGTCAGTTTTATCAGCTGCTCACCCTCTTCCTGCTTGTCTCCCACGAAGACCAATCGCTTTTCCTTCCACAAGTCTCCTGGCATCAGTCACGTAGTTGTCATGGCACTTGTTCAAAATACGCTTTTGCCACGGTGACAACACACAAACACACACACCCATACTCACCAACCCTCTTTTCCGGTATATTGCACTATCTAACCTTCAGTCTTGTTGATTTGAACCAGGCTATTCCATCACAGTGGATGTTTCCTTGAAGTGTTTAAAAGTGTTAAAAGGGGCAGAGACAAAGGCAGTTTAGGGCAGCGATAAGGACTTTGTCTTTGACTTTATGTCTGTTATCCAGTGTTTGTACTTGATTTCTGTTGCACACTTATCTTAAGACCCTGGTCAAAATATAATGCATGAGTCAATGAAAATTGATATTTTATAGTCTGTTACTTGAAAAACTTCACTTTTGTGACCAATGAGTCACTTAAGTTTGCACTGATAAGACTCTTTTGTCCAGCAAATCTCAGAGGAATAACAGTAGATCTGACATTTATCAGTCCGTGCTTTTTACACAGAATCTATATATTTATAAGTTAACACCAGCATGCTGTGTGGTAAAAGTATAAAATGGTGTCAAATAGGGCTTCATTTGAGCATCGTCATCGCAGTGTATGTGTGTGGAATAGTCGCATCGCAGGGTCCTGGGCAATGTTATATGTATTGATATGCATTCAATCAACTGTAATACTAATAAGTGACTAACAGAGGGACCTGGTCGGACATGCTAATAAGAGTAGCATCGATGTTCTAGTAAATTATAAACCATCAAACAACACACACGGAGCAGCTCGAAGTTCTAGATATTTTTTTGTTTGCATGTTGAACTTCAAACCCTTTTATATACAGGTACGGCTCTAATAATACCTCAAAAGAAAGAAAATTCTCAGTTTGATTTGGTCCCCCATTCCATTGGCATTACTACACATCAGCAATGGGGGTAAGACAGTGAAAAATGCTTATACTAGAAATATGAAAGAGAGACCCTACATTCTAATAATTATTTAAAATAATAATAATAATAATAATCACAGAAGCACATTTAATCAACTGGTTAGAACTTGTTTTGAACGATATAACGCCTCGTGTTCACTAAAACCTCAAAATCATTTTCCTTCAAATGTGCTGTCTATCTAAAACACATCTGAGGTTTTTCACGCTTAACATTTTTGCCTCCTTGTTTGTGGACATGAATGGTATTTGCTAGCAAAGACAGACTATTTGATTCACAGCAGTGGATATCTTTCATCTGTGTTTCACATAATGTCGAATAGGCCGAAATAAATCGCCACGTGACTGACGAGCAAATTGGGTGTGGCTACTAAACACACAAGTACTAATTGCCACTATTGAGACTGTCGTTTCATGCCTGAAGTGTATTTGGGTAATGTGCAGCTTTGTTCAAAGAGGTTGAGTGACATGGAAGGGATGAGGCGAAGGGGTTGGAACCCAGTGTATTTCAATCAGCGTTTGACTTGCGAAGCAGGACAGGGGTTCTTATGGGCAGACTTGAGAATGGCCTCTTCAATGGAAGTAGAGCGATAAGGATACGGACAGCCGCCACCCTATTTTGTACCGGGTGTTGGGCTCTGTGGCCTGAAAGCATGAATTAGTGATAGGGAATGTTGCGAGCCACAAGGAGGTGCTGGGGATCAGGTTGGTTGCAATGTGTTTTTTTAGTCCACGTTAGGTCATCTAAGGACAGGTGGCTCCAGCATGCAGAGGAATCCCTCCATGCCTCTTTGGCTCTCACTTCAGTGTGTGTGTGTGTGTGTGTGTGTGTGTGTATGTGTGTGTTTTATCTCCTCTCAGCTCAGCGTCTTTACCCCTACAAAGCCCTGACCCGGGGTCAGCTCCTGTATGTGCCGAGGATAACGTACACAAGCTCGCAGCCAAAGCCCGCTCGAGTGCAGGTGCTCGAAGTCAGGTCTGGATGGGCACACGGAGATCACTTTCCACCTTCAGAGGATGTGACCGGAGGCCATTTGGTGTCTCTCTCTCTCTCTCTCTCTCTCTCTCTCTCTCTCTCTCCCTCTCTCTCTCTCTCTCTCTCTCTCTCTCTCTCTCTCACACACACACACACCTGCATTTCCTTGCATCCTGAGCCATCAGCTCTCTTTTTAGTCTTTGTCCTCTGCTTCCTACACTTCATTCTCTGCATATTCAGATGAGGCCTCCTCTAATACAATTTATGAATTTGCTCGTCCTGTCAGACTGTTTTTTGTCATTGACGGTGTAAATGAGACTCCAATGACTGGATGCGCTTGTATTGTGGTTTTTTCACACGCATTATATGATCTTGTCTTTTAATGAACATACCACTAGAGTGGAACATCGCAATTTATCATTTGACCAGAATTACCGTGAAAAGTATGCCGTGAAGTTCAAGTTCAAACCATTGTTACTCATGATGTCCTGTAAGACCTCTGTGCACTTCACAAAGGGCTCAGTTCAGTGGGTAACAAACGATTAACTGATGTTTTGCTTTTTTTTTTTTCTTTACCTTTTTTGCAGCCTTTTTGCCATAGTGGAAGAATTACACCAGAAATTGGGTGTAGCAGTAAGACGTCAGCATGACCATATGCTTTGTCACGTGTCATCAAAGTTAACAGAAAGTTGTTGTTTAAAATTAACAAACCCAGGTGGCAGGGAGATTGAGTGGTTAGCACATATGCCTCCCAGTTCTGAGGTTGGGGTTCGAATTTCAGCTCCAGCCTTCCTGGTTGGTGTTTTCATATTCTACCCGTGCTTGCATGGGTTTTCTTGTGGTACTTCAGGATTCCACATTCCAAAGATATGCATTTTAAGTTCATTGAAGACACTAAATTGTCCTCAGTTGTGAATGTGAGTGCAAGTGGTTGTTTGTCAATATGCGGCCTCTGATTGGCTGACGACCAGTCCAGGGTGTACCCTACCTCTCTACCGAAGTCAACTTGGATAGGTTCCAGCTCCCTCAAGAGCTGAAAGAGGATTAGCGGTCTAGAAAATGGATGCAATGAAGAACAAACCTGTGTAACCTTGAGTGACATTTGAGACGGTTAAAACATCAAACGCATTAAAGTGCATTTGAGGCGTGAATCAACTTCCTATTACACCTTCATCAAGTTAAGCCCATTTCATGCTTGTGTAACAGTTTAGGCTGTTAAAATGTTACTTAAAATCATGTGTGGCTCATGAAGGTTGTATGATAGTGACAATTTTACTCTATTTGTTTCCATTTATTCCTGTGGGGAAAAATAGTTTCAAACTGCTTGATCAGCGTTCCAGAATGCATTGTTTGCCCTTAGCGCTTCCACTCTATTTTCATTTTAATACTCCCATTAATTGCATTGTATGACCTCGCTTTTTTAATGATCATGCCACCATTTTAGGTAACAAGAAATGCTCTTTGCTCCTACCCCTCGACTCCAAATGAGAGTAAAAGGCCAATTTTGAAGGTGTGGCGACAGATAGGCGTAGTTGGTTGAACAGTGCAAAGATAGGAGGGGAACATGAGAGGTGAATGCAGGTGAACAGGTGTGAAGGAGGAGAGGCAGCCAGGTTAGGCAGGTTTGGTGGGGGGGCTGCAGTGTGCAAGCATACCTAGAAACTAATCTGCTGCACGGTCGTTAGAACGCTTGCTCATATTGAGAGCCTAACACACACACACACACACACACACGACCCCCCCCCCCTCCCACCCCTCCCGGTCTCACCCCCTGCTGCCTCACCCTGGCAGATGGAGAGGAGAGGGTGGGCGGTAGATGTGGGATACGTGTTTATGTGTGTGTTTGTGTGTGCATTATTGATGTCTCTTTGATGGCACAGCATTTGTGTGTGTGTGTGTGCATGCGAGTGTGTTGATACAGGAATTGAGGGTGGCTTGTTCTCTCGAAACCCCCCTCCCACTGCGCAGGCTTCAGTCGATCATTTTAATCTCCCCCCCACACGTGAGCAAGGGGACAGCCTTTCCTGAAACTTGGCACACAGTGCAGGGTGGGGTAACCAGCTCAGACCGGATTGACAACCTCCCTTTTAATACTGTTCCCTCGCAGCTTGTTGTGTGTCCTCTTCCTTGTGGAGTTTTTTCCATAGGGTCCTCTATGGCAGCCCCCCTGCCCCTCTCACTACTTCCCTCTACCTTTTTTTTTTTTTCTTTTTTTTTTTACTTCTTCCACCTCCCTCGCTCTCTGCCCTGGCTCCCAGCTGACAGCCCAGCTCCCAGCATGCATTTTGATCTCCACTGCCCTCTGCCTATCTGTCCTCCATGACCTCTTGCACAAGGGCACAGACACGCGCACACATGGGTGTAGGTGTTTATGAGACACACCTACCACCTGCACACATACAGATAGTACATTATGTAGTAGGCTACATGTCCTAACCCACGGATGTTGTTTAAGAAGGCCCATTGCTTCACTGAATTTGTATCAATTTACTATTATGAACAGCATTTCTGTTAGGCCACGTGTATTTTATCTTGTAATTGTACTAGAAGTATACAGTACTATCTGATTAGCATATTCAAAATATAACATATCCTGAATTTCCCTAACGGGATTAATCATCTATCTAGCTATCATCACGCTAGATAGTGGGTTCGACCTTGTGGATTTCGTTTCACTTTTGAGGCAGGAAAAGTTATTTTTTACTCAACTTCAGTGGGATTTGACTTTGGAGTGACACAGTTTTCTACTGAGTACTGTACATCACATTGTCCATGGTAACTGTATTCTGTCTTGTCGGTTTGAAGTGAATGTGTAGATAAAAGTAGATTGAATAGAACGGGAAAAGACACCACACTCATGGAGGAGGGGCCTTTTGTGCTGTATGACACGGTTATGATGCCATAAGTCTTTGATTTGCTTTTTGTTTTTTTTGGGCAAATATTTATAAAAACATCACTTTCATATTGCTCCACTGATTCAACTCAGCACAACTCAACTTGAACCAGAAATACTCATTAGTACGTTTGTTTACAGTACCTTTCATATATGACCATACTTGACTGACTTTTGGCTTTGGCTGAGGTAATAGCTTCCTGGTATGGAATTGTATAATTTCCTTCATGTTCTGGTTTAAGTACGCTGACTTTTTGGCAGAGTTTAGTTGTCTAGGCGGTGCTACGAGGCAGCTGTTGGATCATCAAGTTTGATCAATGCCATAAACTTAGGACTAATACAGCTGATTGTTTTATAATTTGTTCTAATTTGTTTGAATGATGCTAAGAATGATAGTCAGCATATCTGTTTTTATCAGTTTTGATCTGAAGCTTCCTGTATAGATATTAATATGCCGGTTTTGTGTCGTTTCCCTCTCAGACAGGCAGACAGACGGACGGCAGGACGGATACACGGGTGGGGGCTGTGCTAGGCGGCTCGGCGGCAGGCTGGTGGAAGATGTCGTCCGGAGCCGGCGGGAGGGGAGGAAGGCGGCTCAGAGGGACGGCAGGCGGCGGGGGCGGCGGAGGCCGAGGAGGAGCAGGAGAGGCCGAAGAGGGTCCTGTGGGGATCCCCTTCCCCGAG